>NW_028261389.1:51891618-52059118 GCF_051295495.1 Thamnophis sirtalis | reverse complement strand
CATCATGATAACTTATATTGTCTTTGACCAATAAGAAATCCTCAATCTTTAATTGTTTAGGTGTTTACTAGGCGCAGTGGGTAGAGTGCAGTACTGCAGGCCACTTCAGCTGACTGCTATCAGCAGTTCAGCGATTCAAATCTCACCGGCTCAGGGTTGACTCAGCCTTCCATCCTTCCGAGGTGGGTAAAATGAGGACCCAGATTGTGGGGGCGATATGCTGACTTTGTAAACCGCTTAGAGAGGGCTGAAAGCCCTATGAAGCGGCATATAAGTCTAATTGCTATTGCTATTCTTGGTAATTTCTTCTTCACCATCTTCTTTTTTCTTTAGCATAAACAAAACAAGGAGTGCAGCAAAGCAAAACAAAAACAAATCCAAAAGTATAAGACATTTTTGTACAAATGTATGAATACAATTATATCTCATGCTATTGGAAAGATAATATAATAATGGGGATAAAATATTATAAATGGAGTGAAACCCATGAAGTGGTCCAAGAAATTCATAATAATTTGGAGTAATTTTATGTCAAAATGGTGCTGATAGACAGCAGAAACTATTTCAATTCTTCAAAAATAATTTGCTTTGGCTGAGAATTTAAATAAGCTTCCATTTTTTAAAACAATATATAATATTACAGAAAGCAATAACAACTAAATTGTGAGATTGTGACACCTGGATAATTCAGCAAGGGAGAGCCTCCCCCACATTCAGATACAAGGGATACCTCATTGTCATATATTAAATTAGATAGTCTTAAGAAACTTCAGAATTTCAATTTAGCCATTTTTATGTCACTCTAATGTCAGTTGTGTCATCTAATCCTGTTAGAAAGGTCTAAGGCATTTTTTTATTTCCCAAAAGGATACTAGTGATCCATGTTTGTACTGTATTAATTGTAGAATTAAGTTTAAATATAAATTTTGGTTTGATTGTGCTGATGTCACAAGTAAATCTAGAACATGTAGGACCTAAAATGGCTGTCAAACTTTGGGCCTAATGTATCATGCGCTGCCATGCCCATGCCCGATTTAGTGAAGGGGAAAAAAATGTCCCGATACGTTGTATGACATGGCTGTGACGACACAAGTTTGACATTTCTGACCTAAAGGGGGAAAAAAACCTGTTTCCTGAGAGGATTCTTATTTGGAATGGGGACAAAATGTTAAAGCCTTGTTGTAAAGGAAAGCTAGGAGCTCTAACTGGACAGTTTGCAGAAAATTTCAACCTAATCAGTAAGTTGTACACCTGGCATCTTTAAAGGAAACGAATCAGCTGATACAATATATTGGCTGGCAAGATTGCTAGTGTGAGATGGTCAACATTCAATATAGTGTTGGATTAGTTGGAGAAGTAATTTCATTGAAAGTGTTCTTTATACAGCTTCATTAACTAAAGGCAATATTTTCAGTTGGACCAAAGTTATATGCCCTTCCATCCATATAGACTGATACGTATATGTGTGTGTATAATTAAGGAACAATTAAAATAATATTTCATAAAATGATAAATGCTGTTTCAGAATATTCACCTTGGGACAAAGAAACAAAATAGTCTTAAGTGCCTTTCAAAATTTCAGAATAATAGGAAAAAAAGCGCTGTTACCAAATAGGTCTGTCGTCTTGTCTCCTCTCTTCGATGTGAAACCTTCAATAAGCTCTAGATAACCAAATAGACCAGTCACATTTTCCCAAATAGCCCTTGATATAAACAAGACAGTGTTGTATAGGTATTATAGTTAATAACCAACATTTTGTCTTGGGACTAAAATCTTGTTGACAGCTAATGTAATCATGGTAAAATTGATTGACTCTGCCATAATGGAGTTCCCTGATTAGGAATCTGGCTGCTGCGTTCTGTGTCAAATGCAACTTCTCTCAACAACAATTGTACATGTTCCTCCATATTGCCAAATCCAGAATGTTGAATTTAGAGAAAAGAAGATTTATGTGGCGATGTCAAACATGCTAAGGCATCCAAGGAGAGATAATAATACGGTTGAATGAATCAATTAATTATTAATTATTTCCAATCTTCCTTCTTCTGTTCCAAAACCAGGATAGAAAGAATATTAGCTATAGGAAACGTTTGAAAGTTCTTATTTCTGCCCATAGCAAGTGCTGCCTAAAAGATAGTCTGCACTGCCATATTCACTGTTTTCTTATCTTGAATTTTTAAATACTTGCACACAAGTAGTAATTATGCCTTCAAATTTGCGGGAAAATCTCTTGGGCTTAGTGCCATGCAATGGTTTTCTCAAGCATCTGCTAACTTGAAACATACAATTTTATGTAGTGATGCCTAATTTTTTGAATACAACTGTAGCTCTAAGAACCTTCAAGCCATTGGGTCACATTGCCCAGAGGAAAGGCTTTTTGAAATTTATGACTAGAATTAATAAATTGACTAGAAGACTTGCATGTCATAGTCATTACTGGAAGATTAATGGTATCTGCATAAGGCATTTAAATATTTAGGAGTTACTTTTGCTCTTAAAAGAATGAGTAATAGCTATTACTGACATAAGGTTGCTAATGCTATTCTGCATTTTGATCAGAAGTAATGTTACAAGTGTTTTTGAACATAATTACATGATTCACTGTTTTTTTATTTAAAAAGATATAAGTTCTATAAAAGCAGTACAGGCTGAATATTTAAATACAATGCACTGAATTCCTTGGAATATGGAGGAACAAGGCTTTCTTGTCTCTCAAAAAGATTATTAGCCAATAATGCAGTCCTGTGGTTCTTAGACAAGGTCATTTCTGGAAGCAGGGAGATAGATGGAGCTGAAAAGTTTTCAACAGGGATAGCTAAGACCTAGCAGAGGAAAGGAGCTGGTGGTTAGAGAAGGGGTTGCTGTCATAAGGATGTTTTAGAGATGCTGCTGAGGAAAATAAATAGAAGTCACAATGTCCATAGAAAATAAGAATCTTAGCTCAGTAGACAAAGTGATGACATTTCTGGTGAGCCTAACACATTGATGCCAAAAAGTGGACAATTGCAGGAATCATGCAATTAAAATTCCCTGAAGTTAAAGAGAGATTGTCAAATTATCTATTCCATACAGCTGGATTTTTGCAAGCAGATGGCAGAAATTACATTTTTGCAATCAGTTTGTGATCAGCTGACAGTTGTGGGATTCCACCATGCTTATGGCCTCTAATCTCAATTATTTGAACAGGTTTGGTGGGCTCATCTCTTAATCACTTCAAACTTTTTTTTTTGCTTTCTTTGAGGGTTAAGAACCTTTGGGCTGCAAGACTTGCTGACAACTCTGGATGAGTGTGTTCAATTCTTGAAAAAAACAGTTTATAAGTTTCAAGACTTGTAGTTTTTGGAATATAGAGCAAGAGGGTGATTACAGTTGGCTTTGGAAAGTTCCAGGGCTTAGGGGCAAAGATGGACTTGATTTAATATTTTGAACTTGATTGAAAGGATCCTCTTCCATAAAAAAAACCTTTTGAAGATTAGACATTATGCATATTTTCCACCTCAATTATAAACTGGAATGCTTAGTGGATATAAGCATATCATTACACACAAGCATATGATGTATGTGTGTAATGAAGAAGGGTATGGCCTAAGGAGATCAACACACCATATCAAGGTGTGCATAATTATTAGGCAGCTTCTTTTCCTCAGACAAAATGAGCTGAAAATGATATTTAACTGACTCTTAAAAGTAAAAAAAATGTAAAAAGTCTTTCAGAGGGATGGTACACTATTGGGATGTGATCATAAAACCATCAAACATTTTGTTGCAAATAGTCAACAGGGTTGCAAGAAACATGTTGAGAGAAAAAAGACGCACATTAACTGCCAAAGATTTAAGAAGAATCAAACATGAAGCTACCAAGAACCCATAATCCTTGATTCGACAGGAAGTTCTCCAGCTGGACAGACGTGGGGGATGTGAGCTCTGAAGAGCCTCACATGAACCCTGTCTGACAAACCAACTCCGGGATCCTTTTTGGATCAGAAACCCCCTGGAGGGGGGGGCGAAGAAGGGGCAGCATCCATGGTGAGGCAACAGGTCCCTCGCAGGTCAGAGATTTGCCCTCTGAATTGGAGTGGGGGCAGCAGCATGGCAACATGGCTGCACAAGAAGCTGGCTTCCAGCCAAAGCAATTGAACAGGAGTGTGAGGCCAAGATGAAAGACTGGTAAGAAAATTCATTTAACCCACAGTTATAAATCAAAACATGGAAAAGGCAAAGTATCTTGAGAGTACAAATAACATTAATAGACACATCTGGATTTTGGCAAAAGGAAAGCAATAAGGGAGAAAGATCAAGCAAAAAGCACTATTTTCTCATTGATAACTGATAACCTAATCTTGCCTGTGCGGGAAGTTTTAATTAAGCAACTGCCATAAATCAGAACTTGGAAAAGCAGGAGGCAAAGAAAAATATACTCGAGTTTGGCTGTATGCAAGTGTGTTCCAATTAATATATTTTGAGCAACTTTAACCAACGAGAGGTGGAAAGTAGCAAGGGAAAAATAATAACAAAATCAAGAACTGGGAAAATACGAAGGGTTTTTTTCTTTTTTTTCTGCAAAAGATCAAGATGGCTCCAGCTTCTCTTCTGTTTTCACATTAGTTGAATTAGCCAAATTTAAGGTGGACCAGAACTTCGAAATAAGATCTGTATAACTAATTGCAATTTTAGAACTGGATGTTAAGGAAGAACAAAAGACCAAGATGGCTCCCATCACTCTTTTCCACAGCAGCTAAAGATAAATTTAAGTTGGACCAGAACTTTGAAATAAGAACTATGTAATTAACTGTAACTATGGAAATGGACATTATGGAAAGGTGGGAATTTGAAGAACTACGTGAAATTATAAAAAATATGCATAAACCATTAAAATCATTAAAATCAAGCCTAAATAGAATTCTGAACTCAGAGAACTCAGAGAACTTCTTTAAGAAGAAGGGAAGGAAGAAGGGAGAGATAACGAAGGGGTAGAAACGATGGAAAATAAAAAACAGACAAAAAACTCCATTGGGTCTGGCAGTGGTATGGGGAAAATTGAAAAGGGGGGAAATAAAAAGCAGATAAAAAAAATGTTTCGGAGGTTGAAAGTGGCATAAGGAAAATTGAAGAAAAAAATGAAGGAGGTTACACTCCAACAAAGGGAAATATAAAAGATCTCTTTGATGGTGGCTTGGGGAAAATTGAAGAGGGTAGATGTGTCAAAACAAAGAAAAGGGAGAAGGCAAGAATAGAGAAGTGGGACAAAAGACTTACTAGGAAAAAAATCAGATAACTAGAAATTGTTATATGAGAAAATATAAAGCTAAGGTAAGAGATTTATTCCTAAATATGACAATAAAACTGAGTTGTTAACTGATTGACTATGATAATGGAAAGATAATTAAATAAAGGTTAAAATATATGGAATATGGACAAATACTGATATGGGGGGATTGTAAAGCAGAGGTTTGTGATTCACTTTTATACATGATAATTAAACTGTTGCTAATTGATTGAATATGACACTAGAAGGACAATTAATCATGGGTTAAAATATACAAAATATGGACATATAGAACTAAGATGATGAACGAAGTGTACCGCTAGTTATTTTATAGAGTAGATTAAGGGAATTGTAATGAACATTGAACAGTAAGGATTGCCATTTGTAGACAATTAAGGGTAACCTAAACCAAGGTATGGAAAAATGGAGAGGGGACATGAAATATACTTACAATGGGAAACTATTGAAATTTAAAGACAGAATCACAAAGTGGGGGCATGTAAGGATGCATAATTATATAAATATAATGATGAGAATAGCTGGGAATTGTAACGAGATCTACATCTTGGCCAAAATTAGGCTGGGAGGGGTTTTTAAAAGCACAATGACTATATATGTATACTTTTTTCTCTCTCTCTTTTAAAAAAAGGAGAAATATATGTGTTAAAATTAAATATGTATATTGAAAAGCAATTCTAAATACTATCAACATAAAATGGAACTTGCTCAGAAGCTGAAATACACCAAGTAAATGAGATGAAGAGTGTGAAGTAGAGGAGAGAGGTAAGGGAAGAAGAGAGGGATAGGAGAGAGGGCAGGGGGGAAGAGGAGGAAAGAAAGAAGGAGTGGAAAGGGGAGAGGAAAAGGAGAGAGGAAGGGGAAGTAGAGAAGAGAAGGGTGAAAGGAGATAGGGAGGGGGAGGAGAGAGGGAGAAGAAAGTGATGGATAAGGTACAAATATGGTGTATGGAGAGCAGAAGAGCCAATAATTGTTTTGGGGAGTTAATGGTAAGACGAATTGATGTAAACATTTTATAATACAATACGATGTTGGCTATGTAATAGTATACATGTTATATGTTATGAAAATAAAAAATAAAAAAACTATATATATATATATATATATATATATATATATATATATATATATATATATATATATATATATATATATATATATATATATATATATATATATATATATATATATATATATATATATATATATAGTTTTTTATTTTTTATTTTCATAAAATATATATATATATATATATAGTTTTTTTATTTTTTATTTTCATAACATATAACATGTATACTATTACATAGCCAACATCGTATTGTATTATAAAATGTTTACATCAATTCGTCTTACCATTAACTCCCCAAAACAATTATTGGCTCTTCTGCTCTCCATACACCATATTTGTACCTTATCCATCACTTTCTTCTCCCTCTCTCCTCCCCCTCCCTATCTCCTTTCACCCTTCTCTTCTCTACTTCCCCTTCCTCTCTCCTTTTCTCATATATATATATATATATATATATATATATATATATATATATATATATATATATGAACCCATAATCCTCCAATGCTGTCATATTCCAGAACTGCAACCTACCTGGAGTGCCCAGAAGTACAAGGCGTTTAGTACTCAGAGATATGGTCAAGGTAAGGAAGGCTGAAACCCGTCTACCATTGAACAAGACAAGTTGAAATGGCAAACTCAGCCAAGAAATTTCTGAAGACAGATTTTTCAAAGTTTTATGGACCGAAGAGGTGAGACTGACTCTTGACAGACCAGATGGATGGGCCCGTGGCTGGATCGATAATGGGCACAAAGCCCCACTTCGACTCAGACACCAGCAAGTTAGAGGTGGGGTACTGGTATGGGCTGGTATTACTAAAGATGAGCTAGCTGGACTTTTTAATGTAAAAAGAAAAGGAAATTGAAGTACTTTGAAAGTTTAGGGAAAAAATCACAAAATTGATAACTCTGGCAATAACACACATCTGCTTGAAGCAAATGAAACTAAAGGAAGATGGAAGGATTACTCTGAAGCCCTTTCCAAATGGGGTTATAGAATTATAGAACCATTTGTATTGGGAAAATAAATTCCAAAAATATTTCTATTAGAACGTGTGGCACCACAGCAATAGACCAGCTGTGAAAAGCCACAACAATCCAGATAAACAGTTGGTTTATCAGTTGCAAAAAGAGAAAGAGCTTATTACTTCTATTTTGGATAGTATCAGATATGTTTGAACAAGATAACAAATCAGTTTGTTAAAAAACAATTCTAGATTATACAAGAAATATTGAACAAGAGTATTAACAATATGAAACGTATTGATCAGCAAAAGGAAACTTAACAAGTCAATGGTAAGGATGGGTCAAAAGAAGCATTACGGTTCAGAAATTGAAACGGAATCAATCTCCAGGATGAGGGGAGATGGCTCTGTAATACACTGTTAAGGCTTTCCAGGAAATTTTGATTAAACCATTAAGTAAGGTATTAAGAGTGTCAGCAATGCCAAATATTTCCTTCTTCATGCCAGAAGCTTTGTTGCATTTTTAAAAAGGAACAACTCAACTAAATCAGAGTTATGTAGTTTTATTTCTTTATTGAATGAGGATTATAAGCTTTTTATAACAATAGTTGCAAAGATAATATAACCTTCTGAATTAATATATCCTGATCAGAGGTGCAGGAGAGTTGTTGTTACATATATTTTGAATGTTGTAGCTAATATATATCAGAAAAAGAAAGCAACTATTATTTTATTGATCCAGGAAAAGCTTTTGATTACTTATCATGAATTTTCTTATTCATGACCTTGAAAAATATGAATTGTGGTTTAGGTTTTCTTAAATAAAAAGAAACATCTATGATAAATGGACTTTTATCATAAAAAATACTATCATGAAAAATACAAAATATGGTAGTCTCCTGGCATTAGAACCGTTCATGTAGTGGTTCATGGAGATTAGTTTGGAGAAGCAATCGAGACAACAAACACTGCAGAAAACATATGTTAAGCCCAGGGAGACTGACAAATAATAGAAAAAGACTCTTAGTGCTTACAAGGAAGAGAAACAGGCAGATTTACATGATTCTGTTATAGCTTATCTCAGTAATATAGAATTTTAGTCTTTCTGTGGAGGCAATTTAACTGATGTGATCTTCTTTGTAGGACCAACGATCAGCAACTAAGATAGAACAAATTGAAATTTCAAAAATTATTAAATCCAATTAAAATTAAATATAGATGATGCACTTAGTGATAGTGAGAGACATAGAATAATATGATTCATCATCAACATACAGGTGAAACTCAAAAATTATAATATCATGCAAAAGTTCATTTATTTCAGTAATGCAACTTAAAAGGTGAAACTAATATATGAGATAGACTCATTATATGCAAAGCAAGATAGTTCAAGCCGTGATTTGTCATAATTGTGATGATTATGGCTTACAGCTCATGAAAACCCCAAATCCACAATCTCAGAAAATTAGAATATTACATGCAATCAATAAAACAAGGATTGGACATAGAACAATATCGGACCTCTGAAAAGTATAAGCATGCATATGTACTCAGTACTTAGTTTGGGCCCCTTTTGCAGCAATTACTGCCTCAATGTGTCATGGCATGGAAGCTATCAGCCTGTGGTGACTGCTGAGGTGTTATGGAAGACCAGGATGCTTCAATAGCGGCCTTCACCTCTTCTGCATTGTTCGTCTCACGTCTCTCATCTTTCTCTTGGCAAGGCCCCATAGATTCTCTATGGGGTTCAGGTCAGGTGAGTTTGCTGCACAGTAATCCCACGGTCATTGAACCAGGTTTTGGTGCTTTTGGCAGTGTGGGCAGGTGCCAAGTCCTGCTGGAAAATAAAGTCAGCATCCCTATAAAGCTCATCTGCGGAAGGAAGCATGAAGTGCTCCAAAATCTCCTGGTAGACGGCTGCATTGACCCTGGACTTAATGAAGCACAGTGGACCAACACCAGCAGATGACATGGCTCCCCAAATCAACATAGACTGTGGAAACTTCACACTGGACTTCAAGCATCTTGGAGTGTGTGCCTCTCCATTCTTCCTCCATACTCTGGGTCCTTGGTTTCCAAATGATATGCAAAAGTTGCTCTCATCAGAAAAGAGGATTTTGGACCACGGAGCAACAGACCAGGTCTGTTTTTCTTTAACCCAGGTAAGATGCTTCTGACGTTGTTTGTTGTTCAGGAGCAGCTTGACAAGACAACATTTGAAGCCCATATCCAGGATCCGTCTGTGTGTGGTGGCTCTTGATGCACTGACTCCAGCCTCAGTCTACTCCTTGTGAAAGTCCCCAACACTTTTTTAAAATAATTTTTTTATTTTTTGAATAAACACAAAAATCCTCCATTACAAATTGTAGAAAGTGTGTCAATTGATTACAAAGAACTTTCATGCATCACCTGTGATTCATATCAAGTTATATATTTTACATCACGTATATTTATACATATTGTTATCATCATACCTTCATATGACTAGTTGTTTTAACGTCCCTTTATAACAAACATTCCAAAATTTAAAACAAAACCACATAGTGGAATTCCCTTATCTATTTTCAATATCATCCAGCCACATCATACCTTTATAACACATTCAAAATAAAAATTAATTATGTTTAATAACAAAATTTTTAGACCTCTTTTCTTAATCATTGTTTACAATTGATATCCAATTCTCCAGTGCACTGCTCAGAGAGCCCAAATGCTGGGTTAACACAGCCTATCTGCCCTTGGACTGAGTGATGTTTTTCTTGACCACGCCTCCCTTTGCCTGCACATGCTCAATTCGAAAACTCAGTCCGCCCGAGTTAGGGCTGTTTTGGGAGAGCTCCAGTCTAAGAGCAGAAAGGCTGGAAAAAGTTTCCCAATTTGGACCACGTTTAAATTCTCAGATAGAGGAAATCACGCTTCTACATCAGGTCTGTCTATTTGCCTCCAGTGAGGCTTCCGTAGCTTTAAGAGAAGGGCTGCCGGGTTTTCCCTGCTGTTGCTAATTGCAAGCACTGCAGGGGGTTGAAAAGGCTTGCACAGCGGGGGCTGGCTAGCAAGGGCGCAATTAGTGGGATAAACCAAGTTCCCTGTTGGAACAGGGGCGTCCCAGGGGGAGGAAAAGTCCAGCAAGGCTCTGAGAAGGCTCTAAAGCAGGTGAGCCGGATTGCTAGGATTCCCTCGCCTGCTCCATTTTGCCCGGCAACAGCAGCGACGGCTGGAGCCTTCGCACACCTTCAGGGCTGGAAAGAGCGGGAAGCGGCTGCGTGCGCACCCCCCGCCATTTTGGATCGCTCCGACTCACTGGGCAGAGCGGCAGAGCTCAGAGCGTGCGAGGAACAAGGCAGCAAGAAGAGCCCAGCCAGCCAACGGAGCCTCAGCGAGCCCTCAACGACTGCAGAACGCCGCGGGGAGGCTGGGGGCTAGTCTGGGAAGCCAGCTAGTCTCTCCCTTCGGAAAATAAGCTAAGTCTCGGGGAACCGAGGGCGGTGGGAGGAAGGAAATCCGACCCCAAGGCGGCCCTTCCCTCCTGGAGATTCCGCCAGCGCTTTTGGACTGCAAAGGCCAGCGCGTGCCCATCCCAACTCCAGCTATCTTCCAGGCCTCGTGGGGACCTGAAATGGCTGAGGAATGCAGGGAGGCCTTAGGGGATCAGGTGGGGCCCTCCAGCAAGCGCTGCAAGCTGGATCCCTCTGTAAATAAAGGCAAAGGGCACAAAGGCTCACTTGAAAGGTCTTCTCCAAGAGCCACAGTGGATCCCAGGGAGGTTTCAAGGCCCCTTCAGCCAGAACCTAGCCCAGACCGTCGCAGCAGGGAGTCAGCTTCCCCTGATCGTGAGGCCCAATCCCCCGGGGACAGTGAATTCTTGTCTGGGGATAACTATGCATCCAGTGATCCATCTCCTGAAGCATCTTGGGGGTACCCCGACTCCCCTAGCTCCTCCATCGGAGAGGAACGAGATTCTGTCCAGAATTCCCCCTTTGGGAAGGGTGGATCCAGCTCAGGCAGGCCTAGCCAGCGCAGGCCCAGTAAGCAAAAGAAAAAAAGGGGGAAAAGTCCTGCTCTCTCGGATGAAATGAGGGAGGTAATTGCCTTAGCCATCTCCCAAGGGATAGCTGAAGGCATTAAGCGCAAGGGCTCTCGCAAGGGCAAGGCCCCAAAGGAGAAACGCAAACCTAGGGCCTCCACCTCTAAGGAGCCTGTATCCTCCTCCCCATCTTCAAGCCCCTCTCACTCTGGGTTATCAAGTTCTGAGCAGGAAGAAGGGGAGATTTTCGCCCTTTCCGAAGACGAAAACCCCACCCCTGACAAGCCAAAATTCTCTGGCCTGTTTCAACCGTCATTATTCAAGTCTATCTTGCACAAAGCCATGACGGCCACAGAGTTAGGCCCCACTTCCAGACCTGAGGCCTCTCAGGCTTCCACTTCCAAGGATCTTAAGCATGGGTTGTTCAAAGAGACAGTAGAAACTCCCGAGGTTATTCCTGTGCCAGACCTATTTATGGACGCGGTACAGCGCCAGTGGCTACAGCCAGGCACCCTGACCAACCCCAGTGGGGGGGATAGAACTCTATATGCAGTAGAAGATAAAATGGAGGAAATCCTCAAATTCCCAGAAGTAGATGCCCCAGTCGTGTCTCTGACTTCCAATTCCAACCTGCCAGCTGAGCTCCTAGAGGGACTTAAGGCAGAAGATAAGAGGTCAGAAAAGGCATGTCAGAAAACACACATGGCGTCTGCCTGGGCCATCAAGGCATCCACCTCTGCCTCCTTTTTTATTAGGGCCACCCTATTCTGGCTGCGCCAACTCAGGTCCAGACCCCCGCCCAGGAAATCTAGGTGGCGCCATGAGCTAACCAAGATTATTACCGCTGTCGAGTATTCGGCGGATGCCACCTTGACAGCAGCAAAATTCTCTTCCAGAGCTCTAGCTTCCAATATCACCTCCCGCCGCCTCCTATGGCTCAGGCACTGGCAGGCCGAAATGAAGGCTAAATGGAAGCTGGCATCGGCCCCATTTAAAGGGGGCTTTCTGTTTGGAGAGGCCCTGGACAAGTTTGTCACCGAAACCAAGGACAAACGCAAGATCCTTCCGGCAACCTTTAAAAGGGGTGACCGGAAAGGGGCGGGGTCCTTTCGTAAGAGACCCTACAGGAGCCAGGAAACAGGGCAATCTTCTCACCCTTCCTCCTATCAGAGGCCCTTTCAGGCAGGGGGGGATAGGCACCAAGACAGATCCTTCGGGGCTCGTGCCAACCAATCCCAGTCTTCCTTTCGGAGACCATTCCGAGGAGGAGGAAACAACAGTGGTGGATCCCGGCCCTTTCGTAAGGGAAAGTGACGGTCACAGGGATCCCCCCATCGGGGGTCGGCTACGGCTGTATGCCGACAGGTGGGAGGAGATAACATCGGACAAGTGGGTCCTCAACACCATTCGCAAGGGCCTTCTCCTGGACTTCCTATCCTTTCCCCAAAGAAAGTTTATCCGCTGTCCTACCCCCAGGAACCCAGAAAAGAGGGAACGCATGAGGGCAGAAATCTGCCATCTCCTAGAGATAGAGGCGATAGAGCCAGTCCCCAGGGATCAGCAGGGGAGGGGCTTCTATTCGATCCTCTTCCTAGTGCCCAAAAGTTCAGGGGGGTGGAGGGCCATCTTGGACCTCAAGAGCCTAAATCAGCATCTGGCTTACAAGAGGTTCAAGATGCAGTCACTCCACTCCATCCTGGGCTGTGTGAGGGAGGGGAACCTATTGACATCAATAGATCTCAAAGAGGCCTACCTGCATGTCCCCATCCATGTGGCCCACAGGCGGTTCCTGAGGTTCTACGCGGAAGGGAAGCATTTCCAGTACAGGGCTCTTCCCTTCGGGCTATCATCTGCGCCCAGAACATTCACCAAAATTCTGGCAGTGCTAGCGGCTCATCTCCGCAACCATCCGGTTCGTCTGGAATGTTATTTAGACGACATAATCATTCACTCTCTCACCACCAAGCAGGCACACCGCGATGTTTCTCTAACTGTGCAGACCCTGCAGTACCATGGCTTCTCTGTCAACATGGAGAAGAGCCAGTTCCGACCATCCACCTGTATACAGCACCTGGGTGCGGTCATCAACTCCACCTCCTGCCAGGTATTTCTTTCGCCAGACCGGCTGTCGAACCTGAGACGCAGAGTGAAGCACTGCAGCCTTGCCAGGTCGGTACCCATCATTCAGCTGTCCCAGCTCCTAGGGATAATGATCTCGTGCCTGGGGGTGGTTCCCTGGGCTCGCCTTCACGCCAGGGAGCTGCAGTGGTTTCTGCTGCCAGTGCAGAGGGCCAGGAACAGCAACTCACTCAGGTGGGTTCGGCTCCCACGAAAGGTGATCCGGTCTCTGGCATGGTGGAGGTCCAAGGCAGTCAGGAAGGGCTGCCTGTTCAAGGAGCCGGAGAGACTAGTTGTCACCACGGATGCCAGCCTCCTGGGGTGGGGCGCCCACTGTCAGGGCCACCTAGCCCAAGGCCGATGGACTCAGAGGGAGGCCGCCCACAGCATCAATTGGCTGGAACTGAGGGCAGCTCGCCTAGCGCTGAGAAAGTTCGCATCTCTAGTAAGAGGGGCTCATGTACTGTTGATGACAGACAATGTGGCGACAAAAGCGCACATAAACCGGCAAGGGGGCACTCGATCAAAGGCCCTCATGCTCGAGGCAGAAGCGCTGGGCAGGTGGGCGGAACGTCATCTGGCTTCTCTCAGTGCAGATCACATCTCCGGCGTAAGCAACCGGGAGGCAGACTGGCTGAGCCGCCAACGCATCGACCACTCGGAGTGGCGCCTGCACCCGGACCTGTTCCAGCAGATCGGGAGGAGGTTCGGCAAGCCACAGGTAGACCTGTTTGCCACACACAACAACACACAGCTCCCACGCTTCTTCAGTCGCTACCACTCACCCCAGGCGGAGGGAACAAATGCTCTGAGGTCAGCGTGGCCTCAGGGACTTCTGTATGCCTTCCCTCCACTTCCGCTCATCCCTCAAGTGGTGAACAAGCTCCTGACCGAAAAGGCAGACCTCATTCTGGTGGCTCCCTTCTGGCCCAGAAGGCCCTGGTACGCAGACCTGGTCAGCCTCTCAGTTCAAAGACCTTGGAGAATCCCCCGGGACAAGATTGCCCTCAGCCAGGGGGCCATCACCCATCCGGAGCCCCAGTGGCTGCAGCTAGCCGTTTGGCACTTGAAGGGGAGCTCCTGAGAAAGCAAAAATTCTCTGACCAGGTCATTCGAACAATCCAAGCGTCCGGGAAGCCCTCTACGACTAGAATCTACGATGCCACCTTGGCCGCCTTCTCACGGTGGTGCAAGACTAGGAACATAGAGGCCTCCTCAGCCTCGATCCCCCAGACCCTAGACTTTTTGCAAGAGGGTCTGGATAAGGGCCTTGCAGTCAGCACCCTCAGACGCCAGGTTGCAGCGTTGTCTACCATCCTGGCAAAGGGCTCCTCTCGCTCGCTGAGTCAGCTCCCCCAGATCAAGAGCTTTCTCAAGGGAGCAGCGAACATCAGCCCTCCAACTGTTCACCGGTATCCGTCATGGGATCTTCCATTTGTGCTTAAGGCCCTGACCAAAGCCCCATTTGAGCCTTTGAAAAAGACCAGTCTGCGCTACCTCACCATCAAAACCGCTTTCCTGGTGGCCATTACATCCGCTCGCAGGGTAGCCGAGCTTGCTGCGCTCTCTGTCAGGGAGGATTTGTGCGTAGTTCACCCGGACAGAGTAATATTGAGACTTGATCCGTCATTTGCTCCGAAAATTAACTCCCTGTTTCACAGGACTCAAGAACTTATTTTGCCCAACTTCTGTCCCCATCCTTCTCACCCTAAGGAGCGTGAGTGGCACAAGCTGGACGTGAGACGGGCCGTGCGCACGTATGTAAAGAGAACAAAGGACTACCGCCGGTCAGAGGCTTTCTTTGTCTCCTTCCTCCCTGCGTCCCTGGGCCGCAAGGTCTCCTCTCACACTGTGGGACGTTGGCTACGTGCTTGCATCAAACTGGCATATGAGCACCAGGGCAAGACGGCTCCAAGACGAATCACCGCTCACTCCACCAGGAGCGCTGCAACGTCTGCAGCCTGGGCAACCCAGGCCTCTATCCTAGACATTTGTAGAGCGGCCACCTGGGCTTCCCCCACGACCTTTATTAGAAACTATAAGATTGACACCTTTGCCTCAGCCGAAGCCTCCTTTGGCAGAAGAGTATTACAAAGAGTGGCTGAAATGCCAGAGGCTTCGGCGCTTCCCCACCCTGGGACTCAATAGCTTGGGCATGTCCCAGCATTTGGGCTCTCTGAGCAGTGCACTGGAGAAAGACCGTTGGCTTACCTGAACGGTCGTTCTCGGGGCACTGCGAAGAGAGCCCAAACCCACCCGGGTGTTTGTATTTTGAACGATGTGGCTGTATTGACTGTAATTGATTACAGGACGGTTCCTTTGTTTTCGAATTGAGCATGTGCAGGCAAAGGGAGGCGTGGTCAAGAAAAACATCACTCAGTCCAAGGGCAGATAGGCTGTGTTAACCCAGCATTTGGGCTCTCTTCGCAGTGCCCCGAGAACGACCGTTCAGGTAAGCCAACGGTCTTTTCCCTTTTATCAAGAGCCGAGGTGGTGCAGTGGTTAGGTTGCAGTACTGCAGGCCACTTCAGCTGACTGTTATCTGCAGTTCAGCGGTTCTAATCTCACCAGCTCAAGGTTGACTCAGCCTTCCATCCTCCTGAGGTGGGTGAAATGAGGACCCAGACTGTGGGGGCGATATGCTGACTAGCCCTATGAAGCGGTATATAAGTCTAACTGCTATTGCTATTGCTATGCCAATACAAATTATTACATTATTATCATTATCAGTCATTTATTTAACAATAGTTTGACTAAATTTAACTTACTTTTTCCCCTTTTTCCACCGTTTAAAATTTATATCAAATTTCCTCTTATCAAACCAATGGTCTTTTCCTGACAATCCTCTCCAGGCTGCGGTCATCCCTGCTGCTTGTGTACCTTTTTCTTCCACACTTTCCCCTTCCACATAACTTTCTATTAATGTGCTTTGATACAGCACTTTGGGAACATCCAACTTCTTTTGCAACTACCTTTTGAGGCTTTCCCTCCTTATGGAGGGTGTCAGTTTTCTGCACAACTGTCAGGTCAGCAGTCTTTCCCATGATTGTGATTCCTACTGAACCAGACTGAGAGACCATTTAAAGGCTCAGGAACCCTTTGCAGATGTTATGGCTTGATTAGCTGATTAGAGTGGGACACTTTGAGCCTAGAATATTGCACCTTTTCACAATATTCTAATTTTCTGAGATTGTGGATTTGGGGTTTTCATGAGCTGTAAGCCATAGTCATCACAATTATGACAAATCATGGCTTGAACTATCTTGTTTTGCATGTAATGAGTCTATCTCATATATTAGTTTCACCTTTTAAGTGGCATTACTGAAATAAATCAACTTTTGCACGATATTCTAATTTTTCGAGTTTCACCTGTATTAGAAAAATAAAGTGACATGGAATTTATCTGAATGTGAAATATAAATATGATATGAAAACTCTGCCTTTAGGAAAAACATTAAGAAAAATGATTAAGATGTGTTTCCTTTCCCAGGTGTTTAGGTCCAATTTAGTGGAGTTCGCTTTAAGTTATTAATTACCATGTTCAATCTCCATATTTTATATCTTGAATAGTTTTTTAAATATGTGGTCTTTTTTTTTGCTTTTGTTGTGGTATGCCACCCAGAGTCATATTTTTAACTTGTGTGGTCTTATAAATCCACTAGAATATAAATACATACAAACAAAGATACATACAATATATTACAGTGATTTTTATGGAACGTGACAAGGGTATGTCATTGTTTTAAGCTGCAATTAGCAGACTTGTCAAAGGGCTAGGTTTTCACCTATTGTTCCCATAAGAGCACAAGTCCAGGACGAAGACTTCAAGTCTGATTTCCAAGGGGGAACCCTAGTACATTGAGAGTCAAAAATTATATAATCTAAGAATCTGAATTGATACTTTGAGTTGAGTCTGAATTTATTATTCCTCATCCAACTTCTGATGGCCTCTAAATACTGAGTTAAAATTTCCACTGCATCCCCCATTCAGCCTAGTCAGGAATATCTAATAGGTAATATTGGCATACTGATAATATCATAGTCCAAACCAGTGGATGGCAATGTCTCTCTGTAGCTTTTAAGTAGATTAGAAATAAAGCCATGGATTAAATCTGACCTGTCCCTCACATGATAACTGGAATCTCACTTAGTAAGATAAGTGAAATAGTACCTCCAACTCCCAACTTCTTTCAT
Organism: Thamnophis sirtalis; assembly: GCF_051295495.1. NCBI lineage: Eukaryota > Metazoa > Chordata > Lepidosauria > Squamata > Natricidae > Thamnophis > Thamnophis sirtalis. Next base: position 52,041,463 of record NW_028261389.1, on the reverse strand, counting down.
AGTTCATGAATTTGGGCCATGAAAGCCTGAAAGTAACAGGTTTTCAGTACTGCGTCATCTAAAGGAAGTAGGAATGGCTGTCCAAAGGCAGTATATTCTGGTATATTCTGCAGTGTATTTACAAGGCCATAAAAACCTATGCTAAACCACAAAAAAGAAGATGATATAACCTAGTGGTACTCAGAAGAGAATTGAGGGGCCTAATCCAAAGGGATTGGGGCTACCCTCAAAACTCTCAGGCTTTTAAGTATTACAAATGAGTGATGTACATGCAAAAACCACCATTAGAGTCAAATACGGGTGGTTTTGACTTATGACTAGTCATATAGGAACTGCTTGAAGTTCTGATAGATCTTCCAAAAGGTTCCACCCCCCATAATCACAATCATTTTGTCCCCTCAGCAACTGACCTGCATTTAGGGTTGTTTGCTGCCTCCAGTCATCAGACCACGATCTATGTTTTTTTCTGGAAAACAGTGTTCATTATGGCTGTAAGTTAAGATGATACTACATGTAACACATTTCTTCATTGCCATTAACACAGCACTATTAAAATAACCAATGTCATTTATGTTAATTTTTGAAATGTTTCCCCATACTCCAAATCCTATGAAATTTCATGTAAAGACGCCCCAGCTGGTCCCTCAGGAAAGCAATACTCTTGACTCCACTAAGTTGAATCAAAATAACTTTTGCTGAGAGAGTGTTTGCAGTAAACTCATCTCTGACATCTGAAAAAGCCTGTGCAAAGTACAAAGCAATTCTTTCATCCCCAAACCCAACCCTCATGACCAGTCCATCAGCAGCCGATGTGAGGTGCAAGGTTGTTTTGAGAACTCCGAGATGCTAGGCAGATAACGGTTCACTCTCAGGGCATGATGGCCTTGAAACCAGGCTGGAACTGAGTGGAAGGAAATCTGCTCCATCTCTGAAGACAATCTCCCTTCCCAAGCAGTTACAGCAGCAGCAGCAGCAGCAGCAGCAATAATAACTCCGCCATTGCTGGTCCCAAGCCCGGATGAGAAAGGAGGGTTGGGGTCAGGTTGGCATCTGGTCCCATAAAAAAAACCCGTCAACCCATACAATATGGTGAAAAAATCGAATAAGAATTCCATACCGCATCGGTCGTCGCGCGGGTTAACAAGGGCCGTGGCAGATGTTGGGGTCCCTGGACATCCATCGACAAGTGGGCTACAAGTGGACCAGCCAACAAAACGACAAAAATATAGTGCAGATGAAAACCGTGCCATAATGGCCTGTTACTACAACTCAGAGCCAGAAAAAAGAGGCTATTTAAAGCGAATGTATGAATTATGGAAACAACAATATCCAGATTCAAATGTTAGTGAACAACAACTAGCAGATCAAAGATGATTTATTATACGGAATAAAGTGTTTAGTGAAGTTGAACTAGAGGAAATTCAGGCAAATTGCAAAACTAAAAAAACAATATCACAAGCGGAAATAACCGATATTCAAGACACAACTAAAGACATAGTAGAACTCCCAGAAGAAGCTCTCGGGGAGGAAATAACACTACCACCACTAGAACCAGTTATCACTGAACCAACTGATGAACTAACTCAAAAACAAAAAGAATTGAAGGATAAGATCATGGAGCATTTTCTGCTTAATGAGGAAAGGCAACGTTTACCATCACTAAAAACTGTGCCTAAGAAAATTTTGGCCCCTATCATGAAAATGGTTAATGCAGTGTTTTCAACAATTGAATCGGGATCCATCTTGGAAACGAACCAGTTAATGTACAGGGCAGCTGTAATAGTCACTAATGAACTAGGCATTAAAATCAAAGTACCTAGTCACACAACAGAAAAAGCATCAAAGCCAAAGTGGAAAATCCGATTAGAACAAAAAGTCAAAAAATTAAGGGCAGATGCTAGTAACTTAAAGAACATGCATGAGCAACGGCTTAAAAGCAACAAAATCATAGATCAGCTAATCAGAAGATATAGATTGGATACAAGAAACATCAATGAAGCTGTAGAGATTGTAAAACAGCAGACAACAGCAACAGCTAGAAAAATTGAAAGATATGAGGCACGAATCATCCAATATAAACAAAATCAACAATTTCGATCAGACCAACGGCATTTTTATCAAAGTCTTAATGTGAATGGTGACACCAAAAGTGAAAAACCAGAAAAACAGGCCACAGTTGAATTCTGGAAAGAATTGTGGGAAAATGCAAAGGACTACAATAAGGAAGCAAAGTGGATACATGACTTTGAGAAAATCATTGGCAACAAACAAATGCAAGTATTAGAAATAACAACTGAGATGGTCAAAAATCGAGTAAAAAAGGTAAAGAATTGGACATCACCTGGAAAGGACCAATTACATGGTTTCTGGATCAAATATCTGACCAGTTTACATGCAATATTGGCCAGGCAACTGAATGAAATTTTACAAAAAGGCCAAGTTGATAAATGGTTGACAACTGGAAAAACATACTTGATTCAGAAAGATGCAACTAAAGGAACAACACCTGAAAACTACAGACCAATAACATGCTTGCCAACAACCTTCAAATTACTCACAGACATTATTGCAGATAACATGATGGATTATTTGGAAACAAACAACATCTTGCCAGTAGAGCAAAAAGGCAACAAAAGAAGGAGCAGGGGCACAAAAGATCAGCTCCTAATTGATAAAATGATATTAGAAAATTGTAAGAACAGAAAAACTAACTTGAATATGGTCTGGATTGATTACAAAAAGGCATTTGACTCACTGCCACATAGTTGGATCATAAAATGCTTAGAAACAACTGGCATTAGCAAAAATATTACATCCTTTACTGAAAAGGCAATGAAACAATGGAGAACTGAGTTGGCAGTAGGGAATGAGATCTACGGAATGGTTAATATCAAGCGAGGAATTTTCCAGGGTGACTCACTTTCACCTCTTCTCTTCATCATCGCAATGATCCCACTATCAGTAATCTTAAAAAAAATGAAATTAGGCTACCAAACAGCCAAAGAAGCTGAAAAAATTTCGCATTTACTATATATGGATGATTTGAAACTCTATGGAAAGTCAGAAATAGAAATCCAATCATTGACAAACACAGTCCGAGTATTCAGCACAGATATTTCAATGCAGTTTGGCATGGAAAAATGTGCCACTGTATCCATAAAAAGGGGCAAAATCACTGCATGTGAGGGAATTGAAATGCCCAATGGCCAACTAATTAAATGCAACGAAAATGAAGCCTACAAATACTTAGGCATTCTGCAGTTGGATAACATCAAGCATGGAGAAGTAAAAACTATTGTCAGGCGAGAGTACACCAACAGAGTTAGGAAAATTTTGAAATCTAAATTGAATGGTGGAAATACAATCAAGGCCATAAATACCTGGGCAATACCAGTTATAAGATACACAGCTGGTATAGTTAACTGGACACAAGCTGATTTGGACATTTTGGACCGAAAAACCAGGAAACTAATGACAATGCACTACAGTTTACATCCACATGGTGATACTGATAGATTATACCTGCCACGAAAATCAGGTGGCAGAGGATTATTACAAGTGAAGCAAACAGTTGAAGAAGAAAAACATGCACTGGCTGATTATTTAAAAGAAAGTCAAGAACATCTATTAATCGAAGTAAAGAACAAAAATCTACTGAAAGCCCAACAGACGAAACAAGAATACAGAAAATATGTGATAAAATCAAGAATGGAGAGTTGGCAGAACAAAGCACTGCATGGCCAATTTCTGGAAAAAATAAAAGATAAAGTGGACAGTGAACAAACTTGGTTATGGTTAACAACAGGTACATTAAAGAAAGAAACAGAGTCACTAATCCTGGCTGCGCAAGAACAAGCTATCCGCACAAATGCCATTAAGGCCAAAATCGAACAATCCTCTGATGATGCCAAATGCAGACTTTGCAAAGAAGCTGATGAAACTGTTGATCACATACTCAGCTGCTGTAAAAAAAATCACGCAGACTGATTATAAATTGCGGCACAATTCAGTAGCACAAATGATCCATTGGAATTTGTGCAAAAATTATAATATTAAAACAGCAACAAACTGGTGGAAACATCAGCCTGAAAAAGTCACCGAAAATCAGATGGTCAAGATCTTGTGGGATTTCCGTATACAAATGGACAAAATACTGGCGCATAATACACCAGACATCACACTGGTTGAGAAAAATAAGGTCACAATCATAGACATCGCAATACCAGGTGATAGCAGGGTCGCCGAGAAGGAACATGAAAAAATCGCAAGATACCAGGACTTAAAAATTGAAATTCAACGACTATGGCACAAACCAGCAGTGGTAATTCCAGTGGTAATTGGCACACTGGGCGCTATTCCAAAAGCACTGGAATTACATTTAAAACAGTTAAAAATTGACAAAATCACCATTAGTCAAATGCAAAAAGCCGCACTGCTTGGATCTGCACGCATATTACGAAAATACGTTACGACGTCCTAGGCCCCTGGGTGGGGCCCGACTAGTAACCAATGCCAAATCCGGCAAAACAACTGGCTGCTGTGATACAATTGTATAATAATAATAATAATAATAATGCCAGCAAGCTGTCCTTCCCTCTCACCTTCAAACAGAGTGGCAGGATACAATGTGGACCTGACATGCTGCCCTCCTGAACAGTGATGTTGGTCTTGAAGAAGAATAACAGGGAGAGAAGAAACATAAAATAGGAGAAGTATCATTTGGTTTTGTCAGAATACTGATTATGGAAGTGTTTTAAATGTTTAGGGGCTCTAACGTGTGATAGTCAATCCACTCATTCTGAGCAGTTGGGAAATCTTTCCAGGCCTCTAAGTATTGAAGGATTTCCTTCTATCATCAATGGCTTAGAGGTTGATGAAAGTTTAGGTCTAAGGGAAGCAGTGGTTTCAAGTTTAAAGAAGGTGCAATGAAACACAGGGTGAACCTGCTGTCTAGCTCTACCATTACCGGATTGATGTGCTTAATTGGGAAGGGCCCCAAAAACATGAGCCCTAGGTTCTTCTATGACTGTAGATACTGGAGGTAATGGGTGGATATGTAGACAGGATCACCAATCTTGACTGGTTTGGTTCCCCCCGCTTCTTTTCATCCTGCTTCTTATAAACCTCAAATGCCCCCCAAGAGCCTTTCTCACCACCAGCCATATATTTCACAGTTGGGTGACCCACTCTTTCAGCGACGATATCGGCAGATCCTTAAGGAGTAGTTCAGGCATTGTCCTGTAGCCACTCTAAAAAGAGTGAACCCCATGCTACTGTGCACAGAATAATTATATGCTACTTCTACAAATCAGTCCAGTTATGTTGCTGATAATTGATATTAACACCTAAGATACTGTTCCAATACTGAATTGTATGTTCACACCCCATCAGTTTGGGATTGTGACTTGAGCTACAGTACGTTTCTAGTCAGTCCCAAGCAGGTTAAGAAAAGCCTCTCAAAACTTAGAGGTTAATTGCACCTCTCTGTCTGAAGCAATATGTTAGATGCTCCATGTAGCCTGTAGACATGGTGCAGAAATAGTTTGGCCAATCCTTCTTTTGACAGGGGACAAAATGCACCTGCTTAGAAAATAAATCAGTTATCACCCATATTTCCTGAGCTTTCTGGAAGTTCCATAGTAAAATCCATGGAGATTTCTCTCCAGGTGCTGAAGACTCCACCACAAATTGGGGGATTCCTGGGGTCTTCCCTTGCCATCACTTGACTGAGGCACAGATCAGCAGGTTGGTACATAGCTTTCAATGTCTTTTTTAGATACAGCCACCAATCCTGCCTTTTGATCAAATGCAGTTTTTATAAAATCAAAATGTCTAGCAAGAGTTGTGGCTCTTCTCCAAGACCAATCACTCTGGTTCTCTGGCACATGTATCTTACCCCACACCCAGGCTAGTCTGTTCAGAAGCAAATGTTGCCATAATTTGGAAATCATTTGTCATCTTTAACAGCAGCTTAAAGTGTGGACATCACCTTTTTGTTGATTTGTGGTTTCTCTTTTGCTTGCACTCAGGTGGTGACTTGGATAGCCAGTTGACTGAATGGGAGCAGAGGTTTAACTACTTCTGCTTTAGGGCAATTGTATTGAGGCATTTGAGATAAAGCATCAGCCAGGAAGTTCTTCCCCTTTGGGAGATAGCATAACACAAAGTTAAAGCAGATAAAATATTGTCCCCATTGCACCTGCTTAGGAGATTTTTAATGCCTCTAGGTTCTTGTGGTCAGTCCACACTTCAAATGGCACTTTGCTCCCTTCAAGGAAATACCTCCTAGTTAGGAGTGCCCAACACACTGCATAAGCTTCCTTCTCCCACATTGCTTACCTTTGACCAGTCCCTGATAGTTTTCTGGAAGTGTAAGCACAGAGTTGCAGCTGGCCACTGTCATTTTTCTGTAACAATACAGTCCCCATGATGACATTGCTAGTGTCAGCCTGAATAACAAAAAGGGTATTTGGGTCAGGATATTTCACCACTGCCTCATCCACAAACAACCCTTTGAGCTTCTTAAAAGCTGTCTGGCATTCTAAAGTGCATTTAAGGGGCTGGCTAGGTTTAGGCTTGTCCTCCCTTTTTGTTTTTAATAGATTTATTCTGGGGAGTGCTTTCTGCACAAAAGATGGAATGAATTGCTGATAAAAGCTGGCAAAACCCAGAAAGCTCTGCAGTTGCTTTCTGGTTGGGTTGGAGCCCAGTCCAGCATGGCTTCAACATTTTTGGGGTCCATCTCAATTCCCTTGTGTGAGATGCAATAACCCAAATAGTCTATTTTAGTCTGATGCAACTCACACTTGGAAAGTTTGGCATACAGTTTTGCAGATGTTTCTTCACTATGGCCCTCACCAGTTTCATGTGCTCCACCTTGGTTTCGTTGTAGATTAAAATATCATCCAAATACACCAAGTAACCCTTTACACAGGTGCTCATATAAAACCTCATTTATCAATTGCATGGACACTGCTGTGTCCACTAACACCGGAAGTCAAAAGAGAGGACTAGAAGCATCCCGAAGGGCAGTTGAATGCAGTTTCCCACTCATTCAGCTCTCTGATTGTCACATGATAGCAGGCTTCTCGCAGGTCCAGCTTAGTGAATATTTTGAGTTTGGCCAAATAGACTAGCATGTCCATCAGGGGCAGAGGGTAGACATTTTTTACACAAACAGCATTTAGCCCAATGTAATCCACACATAGACAAAGCGTCCCATTCTTCATTTCCTGAAACAGGACAGGGGCTGCTACCCATGCTCATGGTGGTTGAATGAACACACAGGTCAGATATTTTGTCAATGAACACCTGCAATTCATCTAAATCTCTTTGGGGTCACTGAATACAGCTTCGGCTTAGGCAATTTTGCCCCCGGTAGGATCGCTGTCGCACAGTCTGTCGGTCGGTGGGGGTGGGGGGAGTTCACACAAGCCCTTTTATCTGAATACCTCTTTTAAGTCCCAATACTGTTTGTGGATCGGGGGAAGGGCCCTTTCCCACCCCTGTGCTACTGCCCTGATTTCCTGCCAGATGGAGGTTGCCTTCCAGATTACCTCTTGCTCTTAGGGAGGGTGATTCATCCAGATTTTTAACAGTCCCAATCTCTGGTTTATAACGATTCCACTACTTTAGCCATACTAGGCCGAACACCAGGGGCCATTCCATCCCTGGGCCCACTATGAAGTTTAAAGTCTCTACATGAGCACCATCTGCATTTCTGTGAGTTTGGTTATGAATGACACTGGGATGCCCCCTGCTACCAATTCATATAGCTGGTAAAATGTGATAGGGACTTTCAGACATCTCAAGCAGATCCCTAACTTCTCAACCAGGCCTCGGTTAAATGGGCACCTGGTGTAGTGAGAGTCTAGCAGGGCGCATAAGGTGGCTTTTACCATGGGGCTTGGAAGCTTAGTTCTATGTGGAGCATCACTGGGGTGACTGGGCCATTTACCAGGGGTCATCAGTGGTGTCGGTCAGCCCCAACCATAGGCTGGTGGAGTCGGAGTTTCCTTGTCTTGTTGGGCTATGGGGTGAACTCAATGACCTCCACTCTCTTTAGCACCATTTCCTTGGCCCATTGCAATGCTTTGGTGACCTTTCCTGTAAGACCAGGAGTGGTTTTCTTGGTGGGGCAGCCAGTTTTGCATTCTGCTGCTTGGTACCTCTCCTGGCCACACTTGAAGCAGGAAATGAAATGTGTCTGCAGATTGTGCAGCTTCACCATCTCTCTTTTTTCTGGGGGTAATTTCTTGCATGAAATTTGTGTAATACTTATTTCATGTTTGATCAATTTCCATCTCTTTGACCAGGACATAACAATTGTGGAGAGTGGGGTGGGGTCCCCTCGAAAAACAGGCATTGTACAGGATGTCATTCAATCCATCTTTGAAACAACACAGGATGTCCTCGTTGAGTAGGCATGCCAGGTCACAGAATTCCACCACCCTCAGCCATGGCGCATGGTTTGTCAACGTTCCAAATAGGATCCAAAATTAAATCAGAGTGCAAGGCAAAGTATTGCTCAAAGTTCCAATTTATTAAGAAAGCCATGTTGGCACATCTAGGAAAACCCGAATCTGAAGAATCTCAGTTTTCCCCACACAGGTGAAAGTTCATGATCTTGCGCCCACACCCACAAGTCCATCACATGGTCCAAACTTCCACAGCCATGCTGGCGGTTCCACCCATCCAGTTTCAGTCAGGTGCAGAGATGCAGAGACAAAGAATGACCTTGGGATTCTAGAAAGGAATTTTATTTTGGCTACATAGCATTTTACTCTGTACTATCCCCCGTCCCAATTCCCCACCATAGAAACAGCATAGAATAATAATATAAAGTGTGGCTGGCCAAAGATCCAAAAGGAATATGACTGCAGGCCTGACACTGTTTTGATGTGGTCTCTCACTGCAGCTCTCACCGTGGTGTCTAGCACTGACACTCATCCCCCATCTTCCTCCTATTAGGTCTGGTGGGCCACACTGGTGGCAATTGTAACATATGGCTCGCATGCCTTCAGGGTTTGGAAGGCATGCATCATGAACCAAATGGTTTGCTTCATCGGTAGTTAGGTGTGATCAGATTCTCTGCCTTCCTTGTCCTCATCCTCAAGCTCTTCCAGTTGTCTTTCTTGCTGACAGCTGCCTTAGCTGCATCACATGATGGTCACTCCTCTGGTTCTTCCTTCCCAGTCTTCCTTCTTTCTGACTCCAATGGACCACCTGGGTATTGATGAATCTCCCAGGTTCCCAACCTCATCTGTCCACTCAGAAAGGTCCAGCCCAGCGGGAGGCTGGTCAATGCCCAGCACTCAGCTTTTTCTTGGGCATTGCCTTGGGCTGACATTGCGTTCATGGTCCCAATGGTAGGGCAATATGCCTCCAGGTTGACCAACTTTGCAGATTTCACCTAATGTAAGGACCTGTCCCAGCTGGTCACTCAGAAAAGCAAGACTCTTGGCTCCATTGAGTTGAATCAAAATGATTTTTATTGAGTGTGTGGTTGCAGTAAAGTCAGACAAAATCTGAAAAATCCTGCACAAAGTACAAAGCAATTCTTTCATCCCCAAACCCACACACCCCAACCAGTTCACTGCCAGCCAATGTGATGCTGTAAGATTGTTTTGAGAACTCTGAGGTGCTAGGCAGATAATGGTTCACTCTCAGGGCATGATGACCTTGAAACCAGGCTGGAACTGGCTGGGAGTCTGCTCCGTGTCCAAAGACAATCCCTCTCCGTAATTCCCTTTGCAAAAGCAAAGGTATGGAAAAAATGCCAGCAAGCCATAACCGCCCCCCCCCCCCAACAACAGAATGGTAGGACACTATGTGGACCTGACATTAGGTTTCCATGCTTCTTAGAAAAGGCAGTTTCCAAGGCATTAAACAGAGATGGGTCAATACCTAGTGTACACGTTGTGGCTGGGATGTAGTGATTATAGTGAACCACCCAGTCATTGAATGTGAAGTGGTGTAACACAGTTTTCTAAATCAGCACAATTTAAAAAGAGGCAGACTCATTCCAGCTTAGTCAAAAGAATTTATTAGAAAATATTCTGAACTACATAAAACTTTTTAGAATTTTATTTTCAGTATATTTTACTCCAGTCCTATGCTACAGACATCAGTCTGGATTACATCAGTCACTGTGATCCTGATTTTAATTTTCCTATATTTAAAATTATAACACATTTAAGCCACATGCACATCAAAAGATTGGAATGAATGCTCAGTGCACCATTTCAAAAAAATATCTATCATTTTTTCATAGCAATTTAAAGCAGTTGGATTTGTTTTATTACTGAAATTCTTGCAATGTACTACCAAGAAATAAATATTTCAGTCAATAGGCACAGGAATACAAAAATAACTTGGCTATTCTAACTAATCCTATTTCAGATACCCTAATGAATTAACCAACTGAATTTCCTCTCTTGGTGGGAAGGACTGCAATCTTATTATAATGAACAAATGTACCTAAGCTTGGTTACAAGCTTTCCCCATATATTTGTGTAAGGCTAGTGTTGTTTTAATTAAAAAAAATAGTACAGATTAGCCAAATTTAGTCATATACACACTTCATAAAGATGTCCAGCAAGAATCAATATATTAGTACTGACCAAGTGATCAGAAAAGGAAAAACTGTTTGATGCAATCCGACTGCCCGGAGTGACCAGCACCAGAAATACTTCAAGCAAAGCATGCCGACTTAATGCTTGCAGTGTTTAATTCAGAAATAGATGCATCTTGAACTAACAACTACACAATACCTCCATTCACTGTCAGGTGAAGTACTTGTCACATAAAGCAAACAAATATATTTTAATTTAGTGGTGTGTGCCTGAACCATCAATTAAAATGCAGATTAGGGAATGACTTTTAAAAATATTTAAGGAAACAGGCCAATAGCATGCTAGTCAATATCCCCCTTCATTCAGTTTGGAAAGACAGTGAAAGTTTGCTACAATCTGCTGCTACTATACTGGAGAGAAATGGGAATAAGACATTAAGCAAACTTCCATATCCAACATCTCACCATAATAATAATGAAGATTCTCTCAACCTCAACAGGAATCTTCTTTCTCCTTTTCAGCACTGAACTGGGTCCCTATTTAATTTTGCATCAAAATTTAACTCCATGGTCAATCATAGATTTTTAAAGTCTGGTTTGTGAATATGAAATTTTATGCAGACAAAAGATATACTCAGCAAAGAAATGAGCACACAAATCTGAGAAATTTCATGAACTTCTAAAGTAGACCTAAATTCAGAAACACTGAGAAAATAACAGATGCACAAAACCAACACATAGTATATCTATGAATTCCCATCCCATCTTAAATAGTTGAGAAATACACTTAATTATAAAATGCAAATTATGAGTTTAAACAAAATTGCATTCTACAGACTTAGTGTCAGCAGCCACATAGCACTTAACTGTAAAAACAATATCCACACTTAAGACTATAAGATAAATATTATCTTTAGTTATACAAACAATATAGGCAAAGAGTTCACTGTCTGACATAGAATGTGAATTGATAACTGTGATACTGGTCTACTTTAACTTTCCGGGTGATCCCTTTGTCTTGAGCCTTTTTGTGGAGTCTGCCAGAAATACAAGTGCTCTCAAGAAGACATGTTTAATTGGTTTGTCTCTTCCAGTTACACCTTTAATTGACCTAGGTTCTAAGTACAACACTTACAATGAAATGAAAGGCAATTACTGCGCCAGGGTTACATTTTGTTACAAGGAATAATCAGAGCCTGTTATTTTCTTAGCTGTTCATTTATGGGGGGGGAAACAGCTGGTAGCAAAAAACTGAAATATAGCTGCAATATGCTTAATGAATCACTTTTAGGTAGCAACCTTCCTCACCACTCACTACTATACATTTAAGATCAGTATAACATTCTCCACTTGGACTTCATGCAATAAACCAGCACAAGGTCATAATGACATGGTGTTATGAATTTGGCATGCTGCCTTCATCATAGTATAATCCTTGCTGTAATGTTCTTTTATTTCACAGGCCTCAGACAACTGCTTGCTTTAAAATCAATGTCAATATTTTGTCATAGGTAACTTGACTAAGATTGTTGCTTACACAATCCACCTCTTATATTCCGTCAGATGTTTCAAATGGTTGGAAGATTAGAAGTATGCTGTATTGAAACATATTAAACACAAACTAAATTAGGCAAGGAATAACCCAATGTTAAATGTAATGCAAAATACTTTTGTGTAATATATTAATAGGTGTTGGTTCTCCAATGATGAAGTACTAGATTAAAATCTACACTATGCCTTTCAGAACTATATTGGGATTTAACTCTGGCAAATCCTCAAGAGGAGAAATGAAAAGACAACACACAAACACTGAGCTTATGAAGAGAGACATTTTAAAACATTTACTATGGTTTAAAAAGAATGGCAAGAAAATCAAAGAAAAATTATTCCAGTCTTTTCCCTGACTCACATGTATTTTATTATCCTGCCCAAAATTCTGACAGATTGTGTGAATCAAAAATACTGTACGTGGCATTCAACTAATTGGGAGTGGTGGGTTGTGTCTTTTATTCCTTTTATTTTCTTTTTACATAGCTTTTTGCAAAAGGATAAAGTTTAAGCATTAATCTATATTTATTTATAAGAAAACATTATACACTATATTGAAAAATAATCTTATCAAAATCAGATTTCAGCCACTATTTCTAATTAAAAGTCCAAGTCAAAATTGCACTTTGCAGTCATCCTGATGGCATTTTTTCATTCTGAATTTATTTTCTTTCCACAGAAACAGTTTCATCTGGATTTTTCTTTCGCGAATGTTTGTATTTGTCCACATAAGCTTTTACCAGATTTGCTACTTTTGCAGAATTAACTTCTCCACTTTTGCTATGGCAAACCTAAATGAAAAATTGAAAAACAAAAGTTAAAGTATTATTTAATATATCTCATTGTGGGTACAGATGAAGACAGTAATTCCTAATCTGATGATGACTGTATGTCAGGCTTGAGCAAAACTAGAGTGACTTCTGGAAAAATTCCATATCAGAGTTCTCCAACCTTTCTGGCTTTGCGGACTGGCGGGGGGGATGGTTTCACACCATCAACTGGCATGCTCCATTTGCTTTTGCAGCCTAGTTCCAAAAGGCTCAAGGCCCAGTAGTGGGCTGGGGACCCCTGTTCTATATAATGTTGATAGAATATAATCCAGGGGAAAAAAACCATTGTGGAAGCTTGGAATGAGATGAGAGAATGTCAAATACGTAATTAGACTATTCCTAGCTCCAAGAATGAATGAGAATGTTGATTTTGATGAACATCTGCTTAGGAAATGTTTATTTCAAATACATAGAGTGTGAGCATGTACACACACATACATACAGAAATACACACAAAAACATATGCAAATGTAGGAAATAAATGAATCAAAAGCACAACTGATCTGATTATTTATGACAGGCACAGTATGAGATATAAGTATGGCAAGAATTCTTAATGTGGGATGGACAATCTTTGATAGTGCCAAGAGTGAGCTATGGAGAAAAATGGACATGGAAGAAAAGAAAAAGTGAAACGAGTAAGAGCAGAATTAGTACAGGAAGAGAAATTATATAAAAAGTATTAGAAGATAAGACATAAATATAAAATGTAAAATTTGTTGGAAAAAAGTATGTTACAAATTGGGAAAGAAATCTTTCAGGTTACACTGATGGTGATATTGAAGGAACTGAAAGAGCTTGGAAAGTTGAATGTTGCAAAACTAAGAATGAGAGAAAAATACAACATAAAGATAAAAGTTACAAAGAAGGGAGTCAAAGAAAACAGATTTAAGATTAAATGAGATAGAATTCAAAACCATTTAGAAGATACAATTTAAAAAAAAAACTGTTTTGGAAGTGTCCAAGAATTAAAGAAAATGCTTCCAATAGTGAATACAATTTTTAAAAACTGAATGATTACCTGCATCAATTTCCAGCTCACAGTTTGCCAAACAGAAATGGGAGAGGGGTTGGTAAATTCCTAGGGTGGGGGGCAGTGGTGAAATTCAATTTTTTTTACTACCGGTTCTGTGAGCGTGGCTTGGTGGGCATGGCAGGGCAAGGATATTGCACAATCTCCATTGCAACCCCACTCTGGAGCCAGCCAGAGGTGCTTTTGCCGGTTCTCTGAACTACTCAAAATTTCCGCTATTGGTTCTCCAGAACCTGTCAGAACCTGTTGAATTTCACCCCTGGTGGGAGGGGGGGGGGAAGTGCTAAGGAATGCATGAGAACCTTCTGCTGCCAGAGAGAAGATACCCACCAAAGCCAAGTTCTTGGAACTACCAGCCGGTGCAGACTGTTTTTCCAAGCAAAGGTACTGAGTGTAATTGGTGGACAATGAACTGTCGGCGGCCCAGGGATGAAAAGGGTTTTTTACTTATGTGGGTTTTTGCAGGAAAATCTCAGAACTGACTTTGCTTCTGCTATGACTAAATGGACTTTTTAATAAAGTTTTACTCTTGGTAGTTCCTACATGTCAGAAGTTTCTTTTTTGGGATGTGCCAAATGGACAAATGATATTAAATCAGCTTTCACAATAGTAACTATTTGGACCCCAGCAGGAGATCAGAAACCCAAGATGTCAGCAATAGACAAGGAGCCGGAGAAGAAGTTGGGAGAAACCTTGGCTGGAGAAGCCCCAGCGGTGTTGCAGACCAGGATAGGGATACAGACAGAAGGTGGACATCCCAGAGAGCTGAGAAGCCAGAGCCACAGTCAACGAGTTTAAGGGAGCAGTTGAGAGATGCCCCCTACCAGGGGCCAAAAACCCACTGGGCAGCAAACGTAGGGAAGGCAGTGGAAGGACCCCCTAATTCCCGAAGGAGTTAATGTGATCTGAGGGAACAAGTGGAAGGCAAAGCAACCAGTTGAGTAGGACAAGCCAATTGAGTGGAAACTTCCAGCAGCCACCTGCAGTCCATTGACGGAGAGAAAGGTTTGGTGGGCTAGAGATCAAAGGAGTGGCATCACTGGGTGCTGTGACAGCGATAGCTGCGACAAACCGTTTATTTATGAAGAACCTCCACTGGTGGTAGCAGCAGAGATGAACGACCCCCCTCCAGACTCTGATGGTCCATTTTTATGGGGATCTTGGCCCAGATGGAGCACTATGGAGGGATGTACCCAGATGATGCAGCCTGAGTTCACACGGTGGTATCCAACCTGGACGGCAGTGCTACTGGAAGGCTAGTGTCCCTGAATGATAACAGGGCACCAAAGCTGGGCAATTTGGACACTTTCATGCAGATCTTATGTGGGCAATTTGAAGAGCCTGTGGCTGCCTGACACACGGAATCCTGTATCTGGACCTTTAAGCAGGGAAAGTGGCCGGCGATAGAATACAGCCAAGATTTCCGCAGCCTAGCTAGCCACTGGAGGGAGTGGCCTGAATGTATGCTGGTTTCCTACATCCGAGAAAGGCTGAACCAAGAGTTATACCAAAACTGCAAACCCTGAGAGGTGCCATGCAACCTACAAGCATGGTTCCAAATAGCCAGTGTGGTAGAGATCGACCTGATGGAGTTCTGAGAGCACGCCATGCAGTAAAGTCAACCCTGCAAAATGCCTGAATGACAGTTGGATCCCAGAGGGGGCAAAGAGGATACAACCCTGGCCAGAGGAAGCAAGCCTCATCAGAATCAGGGAGTCTATTTTCTTTGTGGGAAAGAGGGCCATTGAGCAGCCGAGTGCCTCGTACCACAGCCAGCATCTGCTTCTCCATCTGCCAGCCAGTCCAAAAGAGGTCCCTCATGAAGCCAAAGGAGAAGACACATGTAGGATGGCAGTCGTTGAGTTCTCTCCCCAGTCCAGTGAGGTAGAGGGAACTCCAACCACCACTCAAGCGGGTCCAGTGTTCTACAAGAGTAACAAAATAGGGCAGAGATGGTGAACCTTTTTCATCTCGGGTGGCAAAAGCACGTGTGTGCGTGCTTGTATGCCCCCGTGCCTTGAGTTTGACACCCCTGATTTATACAAAGAGGGTCTTGGTGTACTTGGTGATATATCAATGTTGTGGCCCAGCAGGAGCCATTGGAGCTGCAAACAGACTCCGATAGCGAGGGGCTCTATGAGTCGGCTCTGGAAGATGTGGAGGACCCTGGACAGGGTTCAGACTCCGAGCAGGGACCAGAGAGGCTGGTTGGTCACCAGGAGGCGCCTGAGGCATGGAGCAGCAGTGAAAGCCAAAGGGAGTGTGCCCATGACGTCAGGCCCTGGAGCAGTGGTGAAGACGTCAGGCCTTTAAGCAGTGATGAGGTTTAGGGGGACTTGGTCCCGGATGCCCGGCAGAGGCGGGTGGATAAACGTCGGCAGCAATTAAGGAGACAAAGGAGATAATTGGACTCAGGTGGTTGTGATTAGGCCCCTCCCAAGAGAGTATATAAGAAGAGACTTTGGGAGGAGGCTGTTTGCAGGATTCAACTAATATACTAACGCTGGAGAAGCTCTCGTATGTATTTCTTATCTTGGAAGTCTGGGTTGGTTGCTGCCAAAGTCTTGTCGGTGTGTTAATTTACTGTGAATGAACTGTCTAGCAGTAATCTTGTGTTGGCGTGCCTCACCGTACGGAGGGGGTGGGTGGGTCAGAATATATCAATATACACCAAAACCCCTGAACAGCACATGAAGCTAGTCAGGGCTACTTAAGACACTGCCAAGAGCCCAACTGTACGCAAAACTGTCCCAAGTATGAGTTTAACCAAATTTGCTTGGACTATCTGGGGTATTGTATCTCTATTGAGGGAGTGGAAACGGACCCCAGCAAAATGAAAGCCATACTAGAATGGGAGCCTCACAAATCAGGAGGCAGTTATAGAGTTTCCTAGGCTTAGCAAACTTTTACCACCAATTCATTCCCACATTCACCCAGATAGCCCTGCTGATCACCAATCTGCTGAAAACTGAGGGGGTGGGGGAAGAGGGGAGAAACCAAAACCCACCTCACCCCCAGATCGGTTAGAGGAAGCAAGAAACAGATTCCTTGACATGAAAACCCCCTCTTTATTTACCTCTTGTGAATTAATTGCATTCACCCACCAAAAAGTCCAGGCAAGAGTCCTGCAAGGAGTTAACAGCAGCAACAGACCTTATTGATAATTGGAAGGCTGTGAGCAACCAGCCGAAAGGCTGCAAACAATCTTTGATGTATGAATGAGCAAAAACTCCAGAAATACAAATTGTTGTCTCCTACAACAACCACTCCCCCTTCTTTCTATTTATTCCCCAGCCACATGTGCTTTGTTTCCCCAGATGACTCCCTGTCCTCCATTGTTCACCTCTCCTAACTGCTCTGAACATACATGCATCTGACATAGGCCACAGCTGTTCTTCCTCCTCACTCATCTCAGCTTCCAAAGGCAGATGTCTCTCCAGTGGCTGGGAAATGTTGGATGGCCCTGGCTCTATCTCTGCATCCAATGCAGAGCATCCATCAGAGACTTCCCCAGACTCCAGAACTGACCCAAGTTCCTCTCCAACCGCCTCATTGTCCAAGTCTGCCACCAGCTCCATTGGCAGCTGGCAGGCCACATCAACACGTGCCACAAGCCGATATTGAAAGGCACTGCAAAAAGGAGGCTTGCGCAGTCTGGTGGGCCCTCATGATGTAAAGACAGTTCTTGGAAGGAAGCAAGGTCTGATTCGAGGTCTGGACAGACCACAAGAACCTAGAAGTGCTTGGTGTCTACTCTGCAACAAAGTGCCGCAGTACAATATCGCCCAAGAGGCAGTAATGACTTGCATCATCCCATCTAAACAGTGCACAGCACCGGCCATCACTTGACAACAAGCAACGTCCCAACTAGAGCCAGCCCAGGACATAGTGCAACCCCTGAAAGACACCTTGGCAAGAGATGAGTGGTTCAAGCAGCACAAAGACAACCTGTCTCCGAAGGATGGGTTGGTGTGGAAAGGGACAAAATTATATGTCCCAGCCAGCCAACAGACCTCGATTTTGCAAAGAAGTCATGACACAAAGGCAACAAGACATTTTGGGTTTGTAAAAACTCTTCACGTTAGTGAAGAGGCAGTTTTGGTGGTCAAATATGAAAAGAGACAGAGGCATATATAGCCAGTTGCCCTATGTGTGCTTCAATGAAATAGCTCCTCGGGAAGCTCCCCGTTCTATTCCAACAGGTGGCTGAAGTCATGAAGCCCTAGGAAGAGATTTCTATGGACTTTATTGTAGACTTGCCGGTGTCAACTCTCTGTGTTGACATTCCATGCAGAGCGGTGGCGGAGCTGGATCTCAGATTACAGTAGCTGGATTGAGATGAATGAAGCTATTGGATAACGTGATTTATGACAGGCTGAAGGGAGGACAGAAACACGGGCAAAGTTCAAAAGCAGATAAGGAAAGCAAAAAAGATGGCTGCGAATAAGAAATGCCTAATGAAGAATGCCTAATGAAGCTGTTAATAAATCACTGCTTTTTGCATTACAATATCGGGTCGCTTATTATGAAGAGGCATTGTTAGGGAACTTTACAGACAGCCATCTTTTGCTTTTAAATATCGGGGGTGGAACTCAGAAGACAATAGCAAAAGGCCAGCTATCCGAACAGAGCGGGAGATCAGCCATTAAAGCCAAGATGAGCGAAGCAAGAGGAGATAAGTAATCAACTCCTAAAAACAGCTAAGCCCCCACCCCACCCATATGCCCAGAAAAAGGGAAAGGCCCTAAGCGAGCTGGGAAGAGTGGAGGGGATGCTGGACTGGAATCAAGCCAGGCCCCCAAAGCCCCAAATGGAGCCCCTGGGGAAGTTCCATTGAGCAACGGAGGGAGGAATTTGATTCAGTCACCCTCCGTGAATAAAGGCCATTATGCATACCAGAAGAGAGGGGAGGAGCAATGGATCCTCTTGAGGTGACGAGAAGCCAGTGTCTCTCCCACGTAGCAGGCAGGCTGCCCAGGGCAGACAATCTCCACCCTCCCTCCGAACTAGAACTGAGGAGTATCTTCAGTCATATCAAGCGCAAGCATACAGAGGCCGACAAGAGGAGGGAAGGGCACTGCTGATTGAACCATCCCGATTCAGAGGAAAGTTTGATGGGAACTCAGACCAGTTAGCCCTATTCCTTGACTCAGTTGAGGCCCACCTGGAATGCTATGGACACCTCTACTCATCCCCCAGAGCCATAGTGATTACTATCGCAGAGACTAGAGGGAGAAGCAAGGAAATGGCTAGCAGCCCTCCACAAGAGGAGCCCCCAAACTGCAAGGCATAGATGACTTCCTACGACTGCTAGAGGCCAGATTTGAGGAGGTGGAGGAGGACCTGTATGATGAGCTCAGCGACCTAAAGCAAAGGGGCCACCCCATAAAAGAGCACATCTGAGAATTTAGGAGAGTCATTGGAAGGCTACCCCCTATACCAGAGCGTCTGTTAGTGTATTTTTTCAGAACAAGTCTGGACCAGCAGATTGCCCAAGTAACTTGCCTACCGCGATATTCCAAACTGACACTCTGAGTGGTTCCGAGTAGCAATAAAAGTCGACAGCGGGCTGCATGCCAACGACATGAGAAAGACACCGGACACAAAAGAGAGAGGTCAACCTGACCTGAAACCTCCCAGCCGACGGGGAACCACAGCACCACAGCGGGCCCTGAGACCAGCCCTCCCTCGAAGTCCACTGAAATGCTACAGATGCAAGGGGATGGGCCATATGGCATCTGTGTGCACGACCCCAACCCCGATGCCGAGGCCAGAACTAAGGGCACGACAGGAATGCGGCCACAAACAGGCTACCTATGCATCCCAGAAGGCTTTCCAGGCTGCAGAGGTCTCTCCCCAATCAGATGAAGGGGGGGGAGACCCAAGGCAACAATGACGAGTCACCAGAATCCTACGACAGTGATGACGAGGGCGAAAATGACCCAATGGTGAGAGGACCAATTCGTCCTTTCCTGTTTCCAATACACCTCACAGCCCCAAAGACAGGAAGCCAGGGGTATTTCCAAGTCCTAATAGACTCAGGCTGCACTAGATGCTTGATCAATCTGACCACAGTCCTGAAACTGGAGATCAGAGCAAAAAGACTGGCCCACCCAATCCCGTTCAAAAAGGTCGACGGATCCCTAATGTGGGGGAGCCTATGCCACCCATCTGACTGAACCAGTGAGACTAGAGCTAGTGGATCACTGTGAAGTAATTCAATTCATAATAGCCCCCAAAATGACAGATGCAGTCATACTGAGACTCTCCTGGCTAGACAAGTAGGGACCAATTATCTGGTGGCAAGGGGGTACACCTGCAGGCTTAGGATAGAAAAGGGGCCCCAACCCCTTTTCTGCCAGCAAGCAGAAACAAAACCCAAGCAGCACACCAGAACATCTGGGAGCCACATCCAATGAAACCTCAGAGACCGAATATCAGGACCTTGCAGAAGTATTCAGCGAGACAGAATGAAACATTCCCCCCCCCCCCTACCGTGTGGTAGATTGTGACATCGAAATCATCCCTGGGGCAAAACTATCCAAACCCAAGCTGTACATCATGACGCCCCGGGACATGCAAGAAATGCGCAAATACATAGACAAAAACCTAGGACAAGGGTTCATCGAGCCACCTAAACCATGGGTTGCAGCGCCAGTCCTCTTCAAAGAGAAAAAAGACATAACTATGAGACTGTGTGTGGACTTTCGAGGGATAAATGCCATGTGTGTACACAATCTATACTCGCTCCCCCTCATGAAAGATATGCTATCTCACTTGGCCAAGGGAAAAGTCTTCACCAAATTAGACATCAGAGAGGCATACTATCGAATACGGATTAGGGAAGGAGATGAGTGGAAAACAGCCCCCTAGGGAGCTTCCAGTTCAAAGTGATGCCTTTCGGACTACAGGGAGTCCCAGCAGTGTTCATGCAGTTAATAAACGAGGTACTGCAAGAGCACCTCTACAAGGGGGTCCTCGTCTACCTGATTGACATCCTCATCTACACTGAGACCATGGACGACCACATAGCCCTGGCCCGCCAAGTACTGGAAAAACCTCTGGCAGACAACCTGTACGTCAAGCTATCAAAATGTGACTTCCTGGGCAGGGCTTACTGATGGAAGCAGCTTAACATAGCTGCTCCCGAGTTCCTGGTCGCGTTATCTGTTTAGATGATCGTCTATCAGACATCTAACAGGTTTCTTACCCTTCGGGCAAGAAGAGAAGAAGATTAGTTCTGCTGTGCAAGTGCATTCTGATTTTTGCAGCTTTTGTGTCTGCGGAGAGAGGGGGGCCAGCCGGAGGCAGAACGGTATCCGTGCAGGGAATCTCCAACTGCCTTGTGGAGTACGAAGTAAGCATCCTCCCACTCAGATCAAAGCTTGAACTATTTGATTTTAACCCGAGCTGAGCTCGTATGCGAGGACTTTAATTGTTTATCCAAATTCTAGCTTCATTTTTTACAAGACCCTCTTCCGTTAATCTATCTACTTAAAGAGGCATTTAAAATGGTGACCAGCCTGCTGAATTCTTCCGTAACAATGATTATTTTCTTAATCTCCTTGTTAAATTCTACAGAGCCTTAAAACTTCAAAGGAAGGGAGTGATTTATTACTCTGCCTCACAGCCGGCCAGCAGAGTTTTACTAATTAGTTTCACTTTTACAAGACTCTCTTTCTTCCGTTAATTCTGCTAATTTACAGACACTTAAAATGGCGATGAATATGCTGAACTGTCTCGTTACAATGCTTATTTTCTGAAACCTTTTGCAAAGTCCTACCGAGCCTCAAAAACTTCAAAATAAAGGGGAAGATTTAATACCTCTTTCCATAGCTGTACAGTGGACCAGTAGAGTTTTACTAATTGCTTGAAGATAAAACTTGGAATGGCCTCAAAACCAAATCCTAATTTGAAACCCCCTCCCTCAGCCCCCAGAAGCACATCCCCAATACCTAGCACAAAGTCGCAGCCTCCGCTCTCTATGCCCCCTACTGGAGATTTGCTAACGAAAGAATTTTTCCTGAGGGAATTAAATGAGGCTCTCAACACCCAGACAATTAAAGTGGAAGACAAACTTAAAGACTTTAAAGAGGAGATAAAAGAGGAGATAAAAGAGGAGATAAAAGAATTTAAAGAGGAGTTGTATGATAAAATTGATGCCAGGGTTGCTAAAATTAGAGATGATATGCTGGGGCTTGTAACTGTACTGACAGAACATGTTTCCGGAATTGAAGATAGTCTAGAGGATCTTAATGAAGCTAATATCAACTTGACATCGAAAACAGAGGTGGTGCAACAAAAAGTTGAAAATGCTGAAAAAGAAATTATTATGATACAGTACAGGCAAATGGAACTGGCATTAAGAGTAAGGGGGTTGCGTGAAGAAAAACAGGAGAACCTGAAACAGATTCTTTCAGAAGCTTTTGATTGTCTGGTGGGAAGACCGGGGGCTAAGTTTGACTGGCAAATCGATAAAGTTTACCGCATTAATTCTTGGGTGGCAAAGCAGAAGCAGCTCCCTCGAGACGTTGTTATATATTTCACTACAAGAGAGCTCAGAAGTACGATATTACAAGAGTCTTATAACACTAAGCTCCAAATTGGGGGTCAAGACCTAACTGTTTTGAAAGAGATACCACCTCAAATGCTAAGAGCCAGGAGAGATTATGCTTTTTTAGTTGAAGAACTTAGAAACCGTCAGATACAGTACAGATGGGATGCACCATTTGGCATTATACTTACATTTGATAGGCAAAGATATCATCTCAACTCTGTATGGAAAGCCCGAGATTTTTACCATAATATTTTGAAGGCTGGACATCCTGCACCATCTGGACCTGGAGAAAGACCACAAGAAGGGCAAGACAGGAGGAAGAAGGTGGGGCTTAACAGCGAGAAGATGGAGTTTCAGGCTATTCCTGAAATTCCCCTATTCCGAAGGAATTGGACGGGTCGTTTTCGATCCTAGCTGTCCCGAAGAGACAGTGAAGGTTTGGGGAGATCCAGTGACCTCAGAGATGTTCGCAGGTCTCGGGGGGGGGGGGGGCTCGGAATTCAACCCCTTTTGCCAACTCCTTCTGGATTAGCTGTATGCTAACCGAAACTGCAGGTAGCCCCTAAGAATGGTAGAAGTGATTTCAACTGGTAAGCTGATTTTATTACTCAAAGAGAGACGGTCCGCACTAAAATCTAAGCTAATTGAAACCAAAGAACAGAAGAATCTAGCGGCGAATTGGTTTTTTTTTAATGGATTTATGGCCGGTGGTTACCCTATTTCTTAGATGTTTCAAAGACCTACTTTAATACTTTTTCTGACTCTCTTTAAGTGGGCTGTAAATTAACTTACTATAAATTGGCTTTTTACGATCTGACACTTTTATTGCTTGACTGTGTTGGTCTAAGATCAGATAAGATCGCACAGCTCCCAGCGTGTTTTTACTTGCAAATATTTTAGACTGCGTCACAACATGGCGTCGATACATACTCCGAAAAGTTCGTTTCAAATGTTTTTTTCTGCATTTCAAAAGTTGTTTGACTCATATGAAAGATTTGAAAAAAAATTGGACCATTTGATATTAAAATATGAAGAAAAAAGTGAGAACGTTGAATGTTTGAATGTTCCTGAAATACAAATGAAGAATGTGAGAAATGAAGCCTCTCAACTTGCTGACATGCAGGGCGTCTGGGTTATTTCGGAGGGAGAAAGAGATGCAGCCATACAGAAGATTTATTTTAAAAGACAGAGCGCAGGAGGAATGAGAAGCATTAAAGAATCTACACTTTATGAAACATCATTTGCAGAATTTTTAATTCCACCCTTGAGAATTAAAAACAAATTGAAAAGTTTAACAAGCCTGGGACGTTATTATTTCATCAGAGGCATCCTGAGTAAAAAGGTGCGAAGATATCCCTGTTTGGACTTGCTTATAAAAACATTTGGTAAATCTGTTCTACGAATGCCAATAGGATTGAGAAGGTTTTGTTATTGGAGAGACATAGGCTGATAGATGGAAGAATACAATTTGAAACTAGCTAAATCTAATTACTCTTATTTGTAATAGATATAGCTGAATAATAATTGATATTGATAGTAATGTATATAATGTGGAGTTGATATGATAAATAATAATTGGATATGAGAAGGGAAGGTTGGAAATATTTTTGGACCATATACAAAGGTTATTAATCACAATAATTGTTACTATTAAAAAATAAAATAAAATATATACAGTTAAAAGTTAACTAATATGGGGAAAATGTTACGATATATGATATAATTACATAAAGAAGGGAGAATGATAATAAACTACATTGCATGGAAGATGGAATTTTTGGTATTAAATATTATGGATGTTCAGCTAAAACAGGATATGAGGATTTGATGTTAATAGAGGATTTTACAAACAAGTAAATGAGATGTCAGCATGTGGTTATGGACTACACCTTTGGCATAGTTAAGGATGAAGGATGTTTAAATAACTGTAGTCAACTAAAAGTGGAGGTATAATGATGTCAATATGGTAAACATATGAGTTAAGATATTTGAATTAATATGAATTATGATATGAATTAATTATAATATGAATTAATGGAAGAGATGCACCAAAACATGTTATAACCAGCTGATATACTTTTTTTTTTGATATATACCTGTGTTACCTCTTTTTTTTCTTTTTTTTGGTTTTTCTTTTGTTCTTTTTGTCTTTTTTGTTTTTTGTTTTTTTTTTGTTTTTCTTCGATTTTTTCTTTCCCCACTGGTGTGGGCATGTATTGTTTAAGAAACAAAAATTATTATTACCATTATCTTTTTTTTTTAATAATAATTATAGACAAATGAAAATGGATATATGATGATGGTGACATGTATGAATATTTGAGTTAAAATGCTCGAGCTAACATGAACTATGTTTCTTGACTGTGGAAGAGATGCGCAAAAGTCTATTTGTAACCAACTGATACACTTTCTATAGCATGTAAAGAAGGATGTTGTATTTGTTTTAAATTAAAAATTAAAAAACTTTAATAAAAAAAAAGAAGGGCAAGACAGACAGCAAACCACACAACTACCAGATAAGATGGATCATCTCTCTCTCCTAGAAGCGCAAGGTGTTATGGAACAAAGACCTAGCCGTATGATAACTAGACGAATGGAGAAACAAGCTAAAAGGCAACAACCTCAACAACCACCGGCCATTGATCAAGGAGCTACAGCAACAAGTCCAGAAGCAGTGGGAGGAGCTAGGCCAAAGGTTAAACAGGTCATGCAGGAGGCTCTAAAAAAGCTTCAGGTAACCAAAGATGACAACTTTTAACATGGAATGTCAATGGATTGAATTCTCCACAGAAGAGAAAGAAAATATTTCACTATCTTAAACAGTTTAAGAATGACATAATTTGTTTGCAAGAAACTCATATTAAATCAACCGATCAAAAATACCTGATTAACCGAAGACTTGGTCAACATTTTGTAGCTTCTGCTACGGAAAAGAAAAATGGTATAGTTGTATACTTAAAAAAAGATATGAAAGCTGAATTAATTGAAGCAGATCCCTATGGAAGATACATTGCGTTAGATTTAATCCTAGAAGGGAAAAAGACATTGTTTTTGGGAATTTATGCTCCTAATCAACAGCAAGACAGATTCTATAGAAATCTTCATGCTAAATTAGTACAGTGGGATTATAGGTCTTGTATACTATTGGGTGACTGGAATGGCGTTATAGATACCAAGAGAGATAAGAAGATTTCTCGCCCAAATACTAAGATGCGAGCAAAGCTACCTAAATCTTTTTTTGACATGGTGGATGACTTTGAACTGAGAGATATCTGGCGAGAAAGAAATGCAGAGGAATATGATTTTGCCTTCTTTTCTGATAGATATCAATCCTTTTCTAGGATTGATTTCATACTAATCACTAATGATTTGCTTTCTAGGGTGAAGAAGACAAAGATTGCGGCTAGGGTCCTTTTGGATCATAACCCAGTTTGGATGGAATTGGGAGGGGTGGTACACGCAAGAAGGTCTTGGAGATTGAATGAAAACTTTTTTTTTTTAATCTTCAAACATTTTATTTCATTTTCATTTTCCTTTATACAATCACTTAAATACTGTGCAGTTAAAAAGAAAAAAAAAGCAATAAATACAACTCATAACACTTCTATCCTTCATACACCCTTTCTTCTACCCCTCCAACTTTCATTTCTCCCCTCCAACAATCCCTTCTTCTACTTCCCCTCCCCCTCAACCATTCCTTTCTCCCCTTCCCACCATCTCACCCTCCTTACATTCCCTTCTCACTCCCTCTTCATTCCTCCCTCTTCTTTCCCTCTACTCCTGTCTTCGGTGTATTTTTACTATTCATTGGTCTATTCATTTTGTAATTTACACTAAAATTATAAGGAAAAAAAACAATTTTTAGGGAAAAGAAAAAAAAGAAAGAAAAAGAAAAAAAAGCAACAGTATCCAAGTGCATTCATTGTTTTAAAAATTGAATCTACATTTCCACCCTCCCCCCCTCCCCCCCATGAACCCCCCTCCCAGACCCCCTTCCGACTTCCCAGATCCCATTCCCGACATCGTTCCTTATCAAGCAAAGTCTGGAGTATATTGAAACCAGATAGATTAAAAGTTAAAAAATAATAAAAATAAAAAATAAAGGAAAAAAAAAGAAAAGAATAATTAAAAAATAACAGGGGGAAACCCCCCCCCCAGAAAAAAAATCAATAAACTCTCTACCTTAAACTCAGCTTCCCATCAATGTTAACATTTAAACAATGTACATCATTCCTAATCTCAATTAGTTTATTACTTGCAGGATTTCAAACTATGTTGAAACCAAGTGAGTTAATCAAATAAAATTCTACTCTAGCTAGGGACCTTGTCTCATTATCTAAATATGTATCCATTTCCAAACCTTTAATATATCCCTTTTACTTCTTTCTCTATAAAGCAACTTAAACACCTCAAATATTTCTCTCGGTTTCTGTTCCAACTCCACTCATCCTGCCTCTACCCGTGTCCATATATATATTTTATTATCATCCGTACACCTCCCCTATTTGCTCCGCCTTCCTTCAAGCTCCCTGAATATATTCTTCCAAACTTATGTTCAAATAAAAATTATTATAAAAGTCAGCTTACTTTCTGGCTCAAAATAATCTCTAATTAATCCTTCACTACCCTCCCATCTGCGCCACCCTTCCCAACTCAATTCAACCTAAACCACAATCCAAAAGTGTCACAATCTCCGCCTTCCCCACCCTAGAGAATAAAACATCAGCAGTTTATGTAAAAGTTCCAAGTTGTCCATCAAGTCTTTCTTTTTTTTAAAGTCCCATACAATATAATTTCCGAGGTGATCAGTATCATTTCTTACAACCTTAATGTCTCTTGATCGGTATAGCGCTATGCCATTTTCTACAAAACATAGTCACAGAGTATTGTTCAAGTTAAGATTAAGCAAATATTTTGAAAGCATAACTAAATCCTTGTTCTCCACTCTACTGCCCTTCCGAAGGGGAAAAACGACAGCTCCCGCCTTGTAGTTGTGTGATTGGTTATTTCTGTTGTACTTCTCCTTGTATTTGTCCAAGTCCGGGTAATTCAGGAAGTCCCGCCTTTAAAATCTTATGATAAAAATCTCGGGCTTCACAAGCTGAGTTGAGGCGATGTTTCTGATCGTTAAGTGTGACTGTAATACCAAATGGCGCTTCCCATCTGTACCGTATCTGATTATCTCTAAGTTCTTTAGTTAAAAAAGCATAGTCTCTCCTGGCTTTTAACATCTGGGGAGGCACCTCTTTGAAGACGATCAAATCCTGTCCATCAATTCGCAGCCTGTTGTTGTAGAACTCTTGCAGCATCGCGTTTCTGGACTCTTTTGTAGCAAAATATATAACCACATCTCTTGGAAGCTGTCTCTGTTTTGCTGTCCACGAATTATGACGGTAAATTTTTTGGATCTGCCAATCAAAGTTGAGTCCCGGACCGCCCACCACACGACTGAAAGCCTCAAAAAAGGTCTGCTTCAAATTCTCCTGTTCGTTTTCACGCAATCCCCTAACTCTTATTGCAAACGCAGTCTTTTTATAATTTGTCATAACAAGTTGTCTCTCTGCCATTTTAATTTCCTGTTGCAACTTTTCGATTTTAGATGTCAGATTAAAATTGTCTTGTTCCAAAAGTTCCAATTTATCCTCCATTCCTGCAATGTAGTCTGTCATCACGGTTATCGCTCCGATGGTATCGTTCCTTGTTTGGGCAATCTTAGCATCAAATTGATCACATAGTTCCAAAATAAATTGCATTATTTCCTCTCTAAATTCTCTGAGAGTTTCAAAAAGAAATTCTTTCATTAACAAATCTCCAGTAGGGGGCGTAGAAGGCAAAGACTGTGGCTTTATCGCGATTACTTGGGATGCATTATTGAGAAAACGCTTGGAATTTTTTGACTTGGAAGCCATTATAAAAAAAAACAAAAGCGAACAAACAAAGTCTCTACACACCCTGATTTGCAATAAAATACTTTGAGTAAACTTTGGCAATTAGTAAAGAAAAGTCTTCAGAAAAACGGGGCTGATTAAATATATCAACTGCGAAGGTTATAAAATCGCCATTTTGAAAAACAGTTAAACAAAGGAGTTTTTGGTTAGATTGAAGCTGGTATTTAAATAGTGATAAACAAAAAAGGATTTCAGGAATGTTCACTGCCCGGACCGATTTTAAATAGCTTAAATTTGTTCTGAGGGGGGAGGATGATCTGCCTTGGGCTGAAAAAAACAGCTGAGAAGATCTGGCTGGAGTAAAAAAAAAAAAAAGCTCAGCTTTGTGTTGAACCTCTTCTCCGTTCACAGCGAAAAACAAAAGGCTGTGAATTTCAAAGAGATTCTAACGACTGAGCTCCTCCCTGCCCCTTTCTGCCTAAAAGGGGAGATATCTATAGATCTTTTAGATATACAGACCAGCACACTGGGGGGACTCCGTTGAGCCCCCGATGACGACAGGCTTCTCCCCCGTAAGTCCGAATGAAAACTTATTTAGATATGAAAAGTATATCAATGATTGTAAAAAATTGCTAACCAAATACTTTGTTTTTAGTATGAATAAGGGTACACCTATGGAATTCGTATGGGATGCAAGCAAAGCGTATATGAGAGGAGTACTGATAAATATAAATAAAGCACATAGACATAAATAAGGGGTAAAATGAATAGAATTGGAAGAGGAAATTAAGAGGAAAGAGCTGGAGTTAACATTAAACCCAGGCGATACAAAGGTCAAGGAAGCAATTGCCATATTAAAATCTCAATTTGATATGTTGATTTCTGACCAGGTAGCCACTAGTTTATTATACGCAAAACACAATACTTTCTGCAACGCAAACAAACCTGGCAGATGGTTAGCTTATCAGATTAGGAAAAAAAGGAAATCTCAAAATATATCTAAATTGACCTATAGAGGGAAGGAGGTGTTTCAACAGGATGAGATTCAAAAGGCATTTCGGGAATTTTTTACAGAGTTGTATAAGGGGGATGAAATTAATGGTTCAGATATAGACAAATATTTAGATAAAGAGAAACTACGCTTAGTTAAAGAAGAGCACAGGCAAAAATTGAATCAACCAATAACCTCGGGGGAAATTTTACAGGTAATTAAGCAGTTAAAGTCAGGGAAGGCACCAGGCACAGATGGCTTGACAGCGGCTTACTATAAAAACTTACAATTAGAAATGGTAGAACCTCTTAGAGAATTATTTAACAAGATTCAAATGGAAGGTAAGGTACCTCCATCTTGGAAGACAGCTTTTATATCTTTGATACCCAAAGAAGATCAAGATACTACTCAACCTAAAAACTATAGACCTATCTCATTACTTAATGTAGATTATAAAAATTTTACTAAAATATTAGCAAATAGGTTAATGCTGGTTATTCAACAATTGATACACGCTGACCAGACATGTTTTATACAAGGGAGACAAATGAAAAGTAATGTTAGATTAGTTATTAATGCACTAGAATACTTAGGAAAGAGCAATCAAATTCCTGCTGCGTTCATATTTTTGGATGCTGAGAAAGCCTTTGATCGAGTTAAAAATGCAGATAGGATTTACAGTCAATTAAAGCAATATATCAACAGAAATCAGCTCAAATCATAGTCAATGGAAGTTTAACAGACTCTTTTCAAATTGGAAAAGGTACAAGACAGGGCTGTCCTTTGTCCCCACTATTGTTTATTATAACTTTGGAAGTATTGTTGAATAAAATACGGGGCTTGGATGGTCTAAAAGGAATTAAGATTAGGCAGCAAGAATACAGAGTGCATGCTTTTGCGGATGATTTGGTCATAATATTGGAACAACCGCAGGAATCCAGTATGGTTTTAATGAATACGATTAATCAATATGGTCAAGTGTCTGGTTTTAAAATAAACTTAGGGAAAACAAAAATATTAGCCATAAATATGAATACTAAACAAAAGGAAGAATTAGGAGGAATGTTAGGATGTGAGGTAGTCAAAAAGGTAAAGTATCTTGGAGTTAATATTTCAATCTCAAATGGGAAATTATTTAAGTATAATTATGAACCACTCTGGCATAGTATACAGATAGAGATGAAAAAATGGGAGAAGTTGCACTTATCTTTGTTGGGTAGGATAGCGGCAGTGAAAATGAATATCTTACCAAAACTTTTATTTCTTTTCCAAATGTTACCTATACTCAAAAAAGATGTGAATCTTTTAGAATGGCAGAAGGGTATCAATAAATTTGTATGTGCAGGAAAGAAGCCGAGAGTAAAGCTGAAAATAATGCAAGATGCACGCAAGAGAGGAGGTTTGAAACTACCCAATCTAAAACTATATTACAATGCAGTGGTATTATCCGTAATTAGTGATTGGATCGATTTAACCAATGATAGGATATTGAATGTTGAGGGACATGATCTGGTATATGGCTGGCACGCTTACCTGTTATTCAACAAAAAACTGGACAAAAACTTTAAAAGTCATATTTTAAGAAATGCTTTATTGCGGGTCTGGAAAAAATATCAACATAAACTAAATGACAAGATACCCATGTGGGCAATTCCTAGACATGCAATTGAAAATATGAATATAGCACAAAAACAGGATAGAACTACTTACAGACAGCTCCTCATTTTGGAAAGGGGGCACTACAACTAAAAGCCTTAGAGGTATTGAAAGAGGAGAAGGTAGTTCAAACATGGTTCCAGTACGGGCAGTTACAGGCCAGGTGGAAAATAGATCAAAAAATTGGTTTTATCCAAGTTGAGGATAATCTATTTAAACAAATAAGAGACCAAGGTTTAATGCATATAAAGAGGATATATAATGTATTAATACAGATGGATTCGGAAACAGAATTAGTTAAAGATTGTATGGTAAAGTGGGCTCAAAATATTGAAGAACCAATAATGTTGGATACGTGGGAAAGAATTTGGGTAAGAAATGTGAAATTTACACAAGCTCAAAACTTGTGAGAAAATTTTTACAAGATGTTCTATAGATGGCATTTAGATCCTAAAAAGTTGGCTTCTATGTATCCGAATTTACAACCCAAATGTTGGAGATGTGGTTCTCTTGATGCTACATATTTCCATATATGGTGGACTTGCCAAAAGGTTAAGGCATTTTGGATAAAAATATGGTGGATTATGCAAAATATTTTTAAAAGAAGGATAAAGTTTACTCCTCAGTTATTTTTGTTAGGTATAAGTACTGACTTTACAGCGGTAGAGACTAATTTGATTTTAATAACGGCAGCAAGACTGTTGGCGCAATATTGGAAGAAGGAAGACTTGCCTACAATTCAAGAATGGACATTGAAAGTCACAAATTTAGCCGAGATGGCTAAAATATCTGCATATCTTAAAGACCACTCAAATGAAAGATATAAACGAGACTGGAAAAAATGGATTGATTATATACAAAATAAATATGGGACTAAGAAATTCCAGATAGCCTATGCTTAAGATCAGGAATGATTTAAATTGTTTAAAGATAGCTTAGCAAGAAGGAGCTAAGCTCAATGTAGAGATGTTGTTAATTTCTTATTCTTTTCTTCTCAATATATTTTAGACCGTGTTTGTTAAAAATCTATACCGTGTACGGGTTCTGGGAAGTCAGGGGGGGGAGGATGTGGGGGGTCGGGTGGGGGGAGGGATGGATATATATTAGGTTTGACAAGATGTGTTAGATCTCAA
Organism: Thamnophis sirtalis; assembly: GCF_051295495.1. Taxonomy (NCBI): domain Eukaryota; kingdom Metazoa; phylum Chordata; class Lepidosauria; order Squamata; family Natricidae; genus Thamnophis; species Thamnophis sirtalis. The sequence continues at coordinate 52,009,254 of NW_028261389.1, read as the reverse complement.
TGTAATGTGACTTCACATGCATAGTGTTCTTTTTTAATTTTTCTTTAAAAATAGGATAGGCCAAGTATATTGACATGTAGCGGAAATACACCAAGGAGCGAAGGAGTGGGAAAGAAGAAAGATGGGCAGAGAGGGATGGGAGAGAAAGTGAGAAGGGGGGAGTGGATGTGGAGAGAGGAGTGGTAGAGGGGGAGGGGAAGTAGGGTAGAGGTGGATGATGGAGGGAAGATAGAAAGTTGGAGGGTGGTGGAAGAAAGAGGCGTGTGGAGAGCAGAAGAGTTATATTGGGTTTCTATTTTCTGGGGCCTTGTTGACAAGAGGAATTGATGCATTATTGTTTAATGCTGTATGGTGTTGGCTATGTACAGTACACATGTGAGTGTATGAAAATGAAAATAAAATTTGTGAACCCCCCCCCCAAAAAAAGCTATCACAATGTGAATTCCACCGTGAGCGACTAGACTACCTAGGCTACCGAGTGTCAAATGAGGGAATAGAGATGGACCCAGCCAAAGTGCAAGCCATCCTAAGCTGGCAATCCCCTTGCACCCGCAGACAGCTACAAAGCTTCCTAGGGTTTGCGAACTTCTATAGGCAATTCATTCCCTCCTTTGCAAAGATCGCCAAACCCATGACAGACCTTCTGAAGACAGGGAGCCCAGGAACAAAACCTCGCCCGGGACAACCTCTACAGTGGGACCTAAGCTGCCAAAAGGCATTCAAGACACTAAAAGAAATGATTGTAAAGGAACCAGTGCTGAAGCATCCTGACCCCGAGCAATCCTTTGTGATCCAAGCAGATGCCAACAACATGGCAATGGGAGCGGTTCTACTCCAAAGAAAGAACCAAGGAAACCTACAACCCTGCGCCTACACCTCCCACAAGCTCAGACACAGAGAGACAATGGGCCGCATGGGAAAAGGAGGCTTTCACAGTGGGATGCGAACTGCTAACCTGGAGACACCTGTTGGAAGGGGGGCAGAAACTGTTCGAAGTCTGGACTGACCATAAGAATCTGGAGTCTCTTAGGACCCCACGGAAACTATCACCCAAACAAGTCTGATGGGCTCAATATTTCAACCGCTTCAAATTCGTACTAAAACACATTATAGGGCAGAGGAACTTTCTAGCTGACGCCCTCTCCCGCAAGCCCCAGTACAAATGCTAACAGGAACAGGTGGTGGACGCCATCATTCCCTCTACCCAAATAGCTGCTCAAGTGACGACAACAACGCCGTGACCGGCACGACCAACCAGAAGGCGACCTAACCACGAGACTCAAAACTGAACTTGGTTTAGGGGAGAGAAGGCAGGGCTTAGCAGTGAGAAGACGGATTTTCAGGCTATTCCTGAAATTCCCGTATTCCGAAGGAAATTGGACGGTCCATTTCGGACCCAAGCTGTCCCGGAGACAGTGAAAGGTAGGAGGAGATCCAGTGACCCCAGAGACGTTCACAAAGTCCCTGGGGGCTTGGAATTTAACCTCCTTTGCCAGTGACTTCTGGATTAGCTGTAAGCTAACCAAAACTGCAGCCCCAAAGAATGGCGAAAGTGTTTTCCAGCTGGTAAGGTGATTTTATTACTCAGAGAGAGACGGTCCGCATAAAAATTTAAGCTAATTGAAACCAAAGAACAGAAGAATCTAGTGGCGATTTCGATCTCTTTATTGGTTTATGGACGGTGGTTACCCTATTTTTTAAATGTTTTAAATGCTACTTACATGGACAAAGGAAAGATTACTCCAACATCTCCTCTGACCCTCTGTAAGTGGGCTGTAAACCAATTTACTATAATTTGGCTCCCTACAACTTGACACTTTTATTACTTGGCTGGGTTGGTCTAAGATCAGATAAGATTGTACAGCTCCCAGTTTGTTTTTACTTGCAAATACCTTAAAGTTTCTAAAGGGAAAATACTAACTGCATACAAAGATAGCGTCTGTTCAAGTTTCAAATGATTCATTTCAAATGATTTTTTACGCACTACAAAAGTTATCTGCCACATACGATAGATTGACCATTGTCTTACCTGAACAGTCCTTCTATGGGTGCTGCGAGGGGAATCCAATCATGGGTTAACTTAGCCCTTTAGCCATGAGACTGAGTATGTAAATTTCTAAACCACGCCTCCTCTGGCTGGACTTCCTTCCTTTCTCCAGTTTTCGCACGAAGTCCACCGAAGAACCAGTATGTCAATGTCAATCAAGCCGCAGGCAATGCTGGCACTAAAGTAGTCAAGTCCAGTCAGAGATAAGATAGTCACAGAGTCACAATCAAGGTGGAGCCCTGGCCAGCCGAAACTGCGGGCGGGTTTGGATTCCCCTCGCAGCACCCATAGAAGGACCGTTCAGGTAAGACAACGGTCATTCTCCTGTGTGCTGCTCCGGGAATCCAATCATGGGATATGCCAAAGCAATTAATTCCCAGGGCGGGAGCTAGGCTGGTCAGGCTCCTCCGCAGCAGGAAGGACCCTTTGCAACACTCTCCGCCCAAAGGACGCCTCAGCCGAGGCATAGACATCAATCTTGTAGTGTCGAATAAAGGGTGAGGGCGACGCCCAGGTGGCCGCCCTGCATATTTCCTCTACAGAGGCTTGCGTAGCCCAGACTGCTGTGGTGGCTGCACTCCTGGTCGAGTGAGGGGTGATCCACCTGGGAACCGGCCGTGAGTGACTGTCGTACACGCCTTCAACCATCGGCCGATGGTATGGGAAGAAACTTTTTGTCCCATTGACGAAGGCTGGAAGGAAACGAACAGTGCTTCCGATCTTCTGAACGATGCCGTGCGCTTCACATAGCGGTGAAGAGCCCTGCAAACATCCAGATGGTGCCACTGGCGTTCCTGAGGATGAGAGGGATGAGGACAAAAGTCCGGTAGGACGAGTTCCTGTTTCCTGTGAAATAGTGAGTTTATCTTAGGAAGGAAGGTCGGGTCCAAACGAAGCACCACCCTGTTCGGATGGAAGATGCAAAGATCCGCACGAACTGAAAGCGCTGCTAGCTCCAACACTCTCCTGGCCGATGTGATAGCCACTAGAAATGCCGTCTTGAGCGTCAACAACCGGAGGCTGATGGAGTGAAGAGGTTCAAAGGGAGCAGCTGTGAGAGCCCTGAGAACCAAGGTCAAGTCCCACGTGGGATAACGGTGTACGGTCGGCGGTCGTAAGTTGGAAGCGCCCTTCAAGAAGGTTCGGACCCGCGAGTGCTGAGATAAGGAGCGGCCTTGACCTCCCCCGATCACCATTGACAAGGCCGTGACCTGTCGGCGAAGTGTGTTCGGTGACAGGCCTTTGTTGAGGCCGGATTGCAAAAAGTCCAAAACTTGGGGCACCGAGGCCTTAATGGGATCGACCCCGGTGCGACGGCACCATCGACAGAAGGCCTGCCAAGTGGCCTCGTAAATATGGGTAGTCGACGGTCGACGGGCCGCTTGAATGGTGGAAATGACTTCATCAGAATAGTGAAGGGCCGCTAGAATAGCCCGCTCACGTGCCACACGGCTAATTGTAGTAGTTGGGGGTTCGGATGTATGAGAGCCCCCTGGTTGAGCTGAATCCGATCGTCCGGAATCCCCCAAGGACGCAAAACAGACAGATGGACGAGGTCTGCGTACCAGGGTAATCTGGGCCACATTGGAGCGACCATCAGTACTTCCGCCTGCTCCATCAAGATCTTCTGAATGACCGACGGAAGGATCGGGAGAGGAGGAAAGGCATAAAGAAGGCCGGCCGGCCACGGACTGCGTAGAGCGTCTACCCCCTCCGCTCCCGGGGTCTGGTATCTGGAGTAAAAGCGGGGAAGTTGCGCGTTGTGCGGGTGTGCAAACAGATCCACCTCGGGTTGGCCGAAACGGTGAGAGAGTTCCTGGAAGAGAATGGGGTGGAGTTGCCACTCCCCTTGATCCACAGTTGCCCTGCTCAGCCAATCCGCCTGTGTGTTGGCCTCGCCCGAGATGTGTTCCGCCCAATGGAATAACTTCTCCGCTTCCAATATCAGAGCCCTGGACTGTGTGCCCCCTTGGCGGTTGATGTGAGCCTTGGAGGCCACATTGTCGGTCAAGACCAACACATGGTTGCGAGATACAATGTCCCGAAACTCCAGGAGGGCTAGACGGATGGCCCGCAGCTCTAGCCAGTTTATGCTGTTCGTCAGCTCTTGATCCGACCAGCGACCTTGTGCCACCCTGTTCAGGGCGTGGGCTCCCCATCCAAATAAGCTGGCGTCTGTCGTGACCTGGACGCGGTCCGGCTCCTTGAACGGGCATCCTCGGAGAAGCCCGGAGGACATCCACCAACGCAGGGACCGTTGGGCTCTGCTCGGAAGCCGCACCTTGATTTGGGAATGACTGGTATGCGCTCTCTGGAAGGGCAGCAGAAACCACTGGAGTGGGCGCGCATGGAACCTGGCCCAGGGAACCACGCCGATGCAGGAGATCATCTTCCCCAGCAGCTTGGACAATGACAACAGTGGTACTCGCCTCTGAGACAGCACATGATGCGCCAGGTGGTATATGCTCTCCCTCCTCTCTGGAGACAGGAAGACTTCGCATGTCACAGAGTTGATGGTGGTCCCCAGATGAAGTAGGGACGTGGTCGGACGCAAGTGGCTTTTGGACAAGTTGAGGACAAACCCATGAGTGCACAATGAGTCCATCGTGACCTGCAGGTCTCGCAGGGCCTGGTCCCGAGAGGGCGACAGCACCAGCACGTCGTCTAAATAACAATTGATGCGTATTGGAATTGAGCGAAGGGAGGCTGCTAGTATGGCCAAGAGCTTGGTGAACGTGCGCGGGGCCGAGGAGAGGCCAAATGGTAAGGCCCGGTATTGATAATGGTGGCCGTTGAAGTGAAACCGCAGGAACTTCCGATGCACCGGATGAATGGGCACATGGAGGTACGCTTCTTTGATGTCTATTGAAGTCATCATGTCGCCTTGGCGGATGGAAGCCAATATGCTCTTTAGAGACTGCATTTTGAATTTTTGGTATTTGATATAATGATTGAGCCGTTTCAAATCTAGGATTGCCCTCCATCCCCTGGAGTTCTTTGGTACTAGGAACAAGATAGAATAGAACCCTAGGCCTTCCTGCCCTTTGGGTACTTGTTCTATGGCCCTGATGGTGAGAAGATGGTGAATTTCGGCGTCCATAAGGCGCCGCTTCGATGGGCATCTGGGCACGGGGCACCTGATGAACCTTCTCGGGGGGATGGACAGAAATTCTAGAGTGAGACCCAAGCTCACAACTTGAAGAGCCCAGGCATCCGATGTGAGCTCCGCCCACTGATGAGCGAAGGCCAAAAGACGCCCTCCTATGGGCCCTACTTCCTGCGAGTCACCGGTACCTTCGAAAGGACCGGTTGGTCGTTCCTCGGAAAGACCTCCTATTCTGCGCCTGACCCTGCTGGCGACCCCTGTCTCTGGCTCCAGCTCGGTCCTGGCCACGGTCCTGAGTCTGGGAGAACCCCCTGGAGTAGTTGGGGACATAGGGAGCGGGAGTGAACCCCGAGTCCCCGGACCGAAAGGGCTGCCGCCTATTGTAAGGCTGCTGCCTCCTATTGACACGAGCACTGGTAGAGGGAAGGACCTTGCATTTATCCCGAGTCTCAATGAGAATGGGATCCAGCACTGAACCGAACAAGGCTCCGCCCTTGAAGGGCGTAGATGCTAGGCGCCACTTGGATTTGACATCAGCTTGCCAATGACGAAGCCAGAGCAAGCGTCGAGAGGCCACATTGGAAACTATGGCCCGGGATGTAAATTTTGCCGCGCTAAGGGTGGCATCTGCAGAAAACTCCAGAGCCGCCATCAGCTTGGTGATATCCTGATGAAGGCGCATTTCCTCCCTTCCTTCCTGTCCAGTCTATCCTGCAGTTGCCTAAGCCAGACTAAGGAGGTTCTATTAAAAAAGGAAGCTGCAGTAGCGGAGCGTAAGGCCCAAGCTGCAGCCTGATGAGTCTTGCGGATGACCGTCTCGGCCTTGCGGTCCTCAGCCTTTAATCCTTCTGAAATCTCAGAAGGAATTAACGCCGGTGAGGCAAGAGCAGCAATGGGAGCGTCCACTGTGGGAAACTGGAGGAGACTTTCCAACTCTGGGGAAGATGTGTATAACTTCCTATCCCCTGACCCAGGAGGATTAACTGCAGTCGGCTGATCCCACTGCTTCTGGATCAAATCAAGAAAAAGCTTGGGAGATGGAATAACATCCTGCAAAGCCACCTGCTCAGCAAAGAGACGCTCGGTGGCATCCAGCCCTACAGCAGCACTTTCTTTGGAAGCCGCCTCCCCCATGTGGGTGGTGGTCTTGGCCTTATACAGCCCAGGGGCAGTAGGCTGATCCCTAGGGAGGCCTTCGTCATCGGAAAATTCCCTATCCAGGATTTCACCTTCCTCCACTAAGGCAGATTCTGCACTGAATACAGAGGGTAAAGAGGAAGGAGGATCCGTTTGCAGAATGGAAGAATCCCCTTGCAATGCCTGGGGAACCAGGCCTGAGTGGGCCGCAGTGGGCCTGGGGGCCTGGGACCTACGCATTAACTCTGCATCCACCCCTCTAGAAATAGCCTCAGAGATCATGAGGTATAAATCAGTAGGAAGGTCCAAATCCTGGCCCTCCAGAGGCCTGAGGCCTGCAGCTGTGGGGGTGAATGTGGCGGAAGGCCCAGCGCGTGGGGGTGAATGAAGAGAAGCCCCACTAGCTTCAGAAATAATTGGGGGGGATCGAGGCCCGAAAACCCCCACCTCAGGAAGAGGGGCCTGGGGAAGCTGAATATCAGGAGACCAACCCTGTTCATTAACACGCACCGGAGAGATATTTTGCTGAATCAGAACCGGAAGTGGACAAATGGGGGCCCCAGATGCCTTGGGGGGAACCTTGGCCTTGTCTTTGCGCTTATGCGACTTATCCCGGGCAGCAGATGAGGCTCGAGGCCTACTACTGGAGGCCCTGGTAGCAGCCCTGCCGGGCCTAGGGCTAGCCCCCCCTTCGCCAGGGAAACGGGGCTCAGAAATTGGCTCAACAGTACCTTTAACTACTGATTGATCAGCCATGGTATCAATTTGAAAGAGCTCAATCACTGAAACAAAGGAATCCAATTGTGCACCACTCGCCAAGAACGCCACGTGAAAGCAGAGACAAAGAGGGAAGCGACCTCTTCTCTGAGTCAGCAGCCTCGAGTGAGGGAAAAGGGAGGGGTGGAAGCAGTGCACATACTCCAGCGCGCGAACAAAATCTACCTTCTCATCCCCGGACATTACCACGCATGCGTGAAATCGCTCCCAAATATGGCGACCGGCAACAAAGGCGCGAAATTCAAATGCAAACAGCAGGGAGAAACCCCAACAGCCGATCCATGCAACCCTCCGGCAGCCGCTCCAGCGAGAGGACGAGGGAGGTAGGCGGAGAGAGGAGGGGAATAGCTCCGTCAGGCCACAGCCTCGGATCTGACCGCGCCCGCCGGCGGGTGCTATCCGGCATGGGAAGGGCGGCGCTGGGAGACTCAGCGTCCCTACGCGCCGAAACAAAGGGAGGGCAGACAGAGAAGCCGTTTGGAAACCGGCAAGATCGTCTTACGCTCCGGCTGCAGAAACCCGATATCCCTTACAGGGGAAGCAGCAATGAAGAGGAATCGGCTGGCAGAACTGCCGCTTTACCTCCAATCAGGAAGAAATCCACAGCAAAGTAAATCCATTAATGGATCCAATAATCCTGAGAAATTATCAAATAGTCAAGAGATAATTGAAATAGGTCTCTAGGCTTGGACTGAGTAAAGAAAACTGGAGAAAGGAAGGAAGTCCAGCCAGAGGAGGCGTGGTTTAGAAATTTACATACTCAGTCTCATGGCTAAAGGGCTAAGTTAACCCATGATTGGATTCCCGGAGCAGCACACAGGAGAATTGAGAGGAAGCTGGATTATTTGCTGTTTCTAACAACAAAATATGAAGAAAAAAATGAGAATGTTGAATGTATGAATGTTCCTGAAATACAAACGAAGGATGTCAGAGATGAAGATTCTCAATTTGCTGATATTCCGGGCATCTGGTTTACTTCTGAGGGAGAAAAAGATGGAATGTTTGAAGGGGGGGGAGCCACACAGAAGATTTATTTCGAAAGACAGAGCGTAGGGGGAATGAGAAGCATTAAAGAATTTATACTTTATGAAATATCATTTGCAAAACTTTTGATACCACCACTGAGAATTAAAGACAAGCTGAAAAGGGGAATAAACGGAGGACGGCAACATTATATGAGAGGCACCTTAAGCAAAAAGGTGCAAAGATCTTCTTGTTTGGACTTGCTCATAAAGATGTTTGGAGAACTTAATCCACGAATGGCAACAGGATTAAGGAGGTTTTGTTATTGGAGAGACACAGGCTGATAGATGGAAGAATACAATTCAAAATTAGCTAAACCTAATTAATTTCATTTGTAATAGACATAGTTGAATAATAATTGATAATGATAGTAATGTATATAATGTGGAGTTGATATGATAAATAATAATTGGATATGAGAAGGGAAGGTTAGAAATATTTTTGGACCATATAAAGGTTAAAGGTTATTAATCACAATAATTATCACTATTAAAAAATGAAATAAAACTATATACAGTTAAACCTTAACTAATATGGGGAAAATGCTATGATATACGATATAATTACATAAAGAAAGGAGAATGATAATAAACTATATACATGGAGGATGGAATTTTTGGTATTAAATATTATGGATGTTTAGCTAAAACAGGATATGAGGATTTGATGTTAATGGAGGATTTTATAAACAAGTAAATGAAATGCTAGCATGTGGTTATGGATTAAATCTTTGGCATAGTTAAGGATGAAGGATGTTTAAACAACTGTAGTCAACTAAAAGTGGAGGTATGATGATGTTAATATGGTAAACATTTGAGTTAAGATATTTGAATTAATATGAATTAATGGAAGAGATACACAAAAACATGTTGTAACCAGCTGATATACTTTTTTATAACATATACTTGTGTTTTTTCTTTTTTTCTTTTTTTTTCTTTTTCCCTGCCTTGTTTTTTGTTTTTTTGTCTTTTTTGTGTTTTGATTTTTTCTTTTCCCACTGGTGTGGGCATGTGTTGTTTATGTAACAAAATAAATAAATAAAATAAAATAAAAAAAAAACTGAACTTGGTTTCAAAACAATAAACACATCTTGACAAAAAGAGATTACCTTGCATGGAAGGGGATGAAACTCTATGTCCCAGAACCCCTACGCACCCTAATTCTACAGAGGAGCCACAATGCCAAACCGGCAGGCCACTTTGGATTCCTAAAGACATTACACTTAGCCCGGAGGCAGTTCTGGTGGCCCAAAATAAAGAAAGATGTGGACAGTTACATGAAAAGTTGCACCATCTGCGCCACAATGAAGAGGTGACCAGGAAAACCCCCTGGATTGCTGCAGCCAATAGCAGAGCTAACAAGGCCGTGGGAGGAGATCGCAATGGACTTTATAGTAGAGTTGCCAAAAAGTGGGGGAAACACAGTGATTTGGACTGTTATAGACCTGTTCTCCAAACAGGCGCACTTCATACCCTGCAGCGGACTACCCTCAGTTCACAAGCTGGCCAAACTGTTCCTGAAGAACATCTACTGCCTGCATGGAGTACCTCGAAAAATTATCTCAGACAGAGGGGTCCCGTTCACGGCTAAGTTCTGGAGGAAGTTCCTGCGGTCCATTGGGTCATCCCAGGGCCTTAGCTCGGCTTTTCACACAAGCACCAATTTGGGGGGGGGGCAGAGAGACTGAATGCTATGGTAGAGCAGTACCTGAGGTACTACGTGAACTATCGGCAGTCCAATTGGGTAGACCTGACCTTTGCTGAGGTTGCGTACAATAATGCTGTTTACAGCAGCACAGGACTAACACCGTTCAAAATAGTGAGCGGAAATGGACTTTGACCAAATGCCTGAGTATCCAAGGGATCCCCCCTCCTCAGTCAGCTGGACTGACTGGATGTCAATGCTAAAAGCAGCCTGGGAGAATGTGAAAAAAGCGCTAGGTAAAGCAGCACAAACCTATAAGAAACAGGCAGATAAACACCAAGCTCTGCAACGACCATTCCTGGTGGGAGAGAAGGTTTACCTCTCCACAAAATATTTGAGGTTAAGACTCCCTAGCAAGAAACTGGGACCAAGGTTTGTGGGACCATTCCCCATAGTAAAGATCATCAACCCAGTCTCATTGCAACTGAAACTGCCCCGACTGCTAGGGAAGGTACACCCAGTATTCCATAGTAGCCTCTTAAAACCCGTGGTCGGATTCACTCTGAGACCACTGCCCTGGGAGCCCCCAGGCCCTGTGGTCATTGGGGGCCAAACCCATTGTGAGGTGCAATGCATCCTTGATTCAAGGTGGCACAGGAGGCAACTCCAGTACTTAATTAAGTTGAAGGGCTATCCCTTGTCAGAGGCATCTTGGGTAAAGAGTTGAAATATCCAGGCTGATCGCCTTATAGAGAGATTCCATGAAAAAAATCCAAACAAGCCTTGGGGGAGGATAGCAGTTAGCAGTTAGACTTATATACTGCTTCATAAGGCTTTCAGCCCTCTCTAAGTGGTTTACAGAGTCAGCATATTGCCCCCAACAATCCGGGTCCTCATTTTACCCACCTCGGAAGGATGGAAGGCTGAGTCAACACAGCCTTGAATCCCATACTGGTGCTCAAATTGTTTTTGCTTGCACAGATTGTGAGGGGAGCCGGATGTCAACTCTCTTTGTTGACATTCCATGCAGAGTGGCAGTGGAGCTGGATCTCAGATTACAGTAGCTGGGTTGAAATGAATGAAGCTATTGGATAATGTCATTTATGACAGGCTGAAGGGAGGACAGAAACACGGGCAAAGTTCAAAAGCAGATAAAGAAAGCAAAAAAGATGGCTTCGAATAAGAAATGGCTAATGAAGAATGCCTAATGAAGCTGTTAATAAATCACTGCTTTTTGTATTACAATATTGGGTTGCTTATTATGAAGTAGGCATCGTTAGGGTACTTTACAGCTGGAAAGTGCAGGGAATACTTTAATCTAAACCATCATGGATTTATTTTCCAAGCAGGCATGTTTGTAGCATGCCCAAAGATTCCCTCCACCCGATCTCTATTTATTGGCTGCATGGAGTCCAAAACGCATCATTGTGGACTGAGGGGTGCAGTTCATGTCAAAGTTTTGGCAGGAATTCCTCAACCTGATTGACTCCTTACAGCAATAGCAATAGCAGTTAGACTTATATACCGCTTCATAGGGCTTTCAGCCCTCTCTAAGCGGTTTACAGAGTCAGCATATCACCCCCACAATCTGGGTCCTCATTTTACCCACCTCGGAAGGATGGAAGGCTGAGTCAACCCTGAGCCGGTGAGATTTGAACCGCTGAACTGCTGAACTAGCAGTCAGCTGAAGTGGCCTGCAGTACTGCACTCTACCCACTGCGCCACCTCGGCTCTTCATACAGGGCCTTACCTCCATCGATCATCCTAATACCAATGAAGTCTGTGAAGTTACGAACTCAGTTTTGGAGCAGTACCTGAAGTGTTATGTCAACTACCAACAGATCAATTGGACTAAACTGCTACCATTTGCAAAAGTGGTACACAGTAACTCCATGCATAGTAGTACAGGGTTGACCCCTTTTTGGGTAGCTAGCAGCGTAGAGTTTGGGCCCATGTCAGAAATCCCGCAGGGACAACCGTCCTCAGCATCCTTGGCCGAATGGATGGAAACATTAAAAGAAATATGGGTGGTGGTGCACAGGGCATTGCAAAAAGTTAGGGAAATGCAGAAGAGGCAGTCAGTCAAGAAAAGAGCCCCAAAGGGGGAGTTCAAGGTGGGGGATAAAGAATACTTGTCTACCAAGTTCCTTAATCTGAGGCAGCCTTGTAAGAAGCTGGCCCATAGAACTCTTTCAGATCATCCAGATCATAAATCTGGTTACTGTAAAGATGCAGCTGCCAAAAAGCCACAAGAGAGTGCATCCAGTGTTTCACTGAAGTTTGTTGAAACCTTTCTGTAGCTCAGAATTAAGTCCCACTACAGAAAAACCTTGCCCTCCCACCCTAGTCAAAGGAGAAGAGCACTATGAAATCAAGGAGATTATAGACTCTCGGTACCATAGGGGGAAACTGCAATATTTGGTATTTTGGAGGAACTATCCCTTAGCCCCGTGATGGCGAACATATGGCTATTTGAGGCATGTGAGGCATTGCCTGTCAGCTCCAGTGCGAATGCATGCACTAGCAGCTGATTTTCAGCCTTGATTTTTTGTTGTTTTTCTCCCTCCAGAGGCTTCGGGAGAAAAACCTCCCAATGCGCAAACCGGAAGTTCAGGAACAGACTTCCGGTTTGCACATTGTGCTGTTTTTCACTCTCCGGAGGCTTCAGGGAAGCCTCCTAAAGCCTCCAGAGTGAGAAAAACCATCCAACGGGCAACCCGGAAGTCCATTCCCGAACTTCCAGTTTGTGTGTTGGGCCATTTTTCACCCTCTCCAGGCTCCTAGAAAGCCTCTAGAGCCTGGGGAGAGCAAAAAACGGACACACCGGGCCCACAGAAATTGGAAAACGGGCCGTTTCTGACCTCTTGAGGGCCTTGGGAAGCTGTTTTTGCCCTCTCCAGGCTCCAAGAAAGCCATGCACAGGGGGCATGGCATGGGGGCCATTAAATTAGCACACATGTATGCCTGCTTTTTGCACCCGAGGCGAAAAAGGTTAGCCATCACTGCCTTAGCCAATAAAGATGTGAAAGTAGCTAGGTTAATGAACAGTTTTTATGCAGGACATATAAGTTGGCCCCAGTGAGGAGAGAGACAAATAATGTGAGGAAGGCTAAGGAATGCATGAGAGCGTTCTGCTGCCAGAGAGGAGATACCCACCAAGGCCAAGTTCTCAGAGCTATCATCCAGCGAAGACTGTTTCCCAAAACAAAAGTACTGAGTATAATTGATGGACAATGAATTGTGGGTAGCCCAGGGGTGAAAAGTTTTTTTTTTTTTTTACCTATATGGGGTTTTGTGAGAAAATATCACAGCTGACTTTGCTTCTGCTATGCCTAAAAGAATCTTTCAATAAAGGTTTACTCTTGGTAGTTCCTAGGTGCCAGGAGTTGTTTGGATGTGCCAAATGGGACAATTGATGGAGAAAATTATTGCAAGTTGCCCAAAATGGTCAAAAATGAAAACATATAGATTATGTTTGTACTTTAGTAGAATGTTTACTACAGGTGGGAAAATAGAAGGACAAATGTTAAGATGTGCATATGTGGCAGAAAATTAGTAAGTACTAAGTGACTTGTTATCAGAAATAAATGAAAGCAGAGAAAAGGGCTGTGCATAAGAACAAAATTCTGGCCATTTGTTACATGGAAATGAGAAATAAGCATGTCAGGAAAAAAATGGAACTGGAACAATGTGCTTGGGACTAAGTTCAAGAAGACTATGGTAAGACAAGTGAACAGAGTCAAGAATGGCTGCTAAATAATGTAAATATTATAAACGTGAATGAACACTTGAACAATAATGGAAAGCAATGTTAAACCAATTTGGTCATATACAGAAACTGAAGGAAGGAGGATCAATTTTTTTAAAAAAATAAACAAGAACGCAGAAGAAGAGAATATGTAAGTTGAGTGTCAACCCTGAAGCTGACCTGGCCGAAACCATCTTGGAGCTTCAATGCTACCACACTGGAGCGAGGGAGAGGGAGGGGGGATTAGAGATAGTTGGGGTTGTATAGTCAAAATAAAACTTTCTCTTGGGAACCAAGAATGTTCTCACAACTGGCTGGAGGAGGAAGGAGTGATGTCACCAGACCAGCAGATGCTGCCTTGATTGGCCCAGGTGACTGACTGTTTGGGATTGAGGGAAAAACCTTTACTTTTAATTAGGTGAAAACCAAGGGACCACATGGTTTTCACCAGATATGTACCAATATATTTCCAATAAAGCTATTCTTTGAGGAATTCACCTGCCTCAGAGTTCTTGCTTGCAATAGATCTATTACTTAGATACCTGACATTGAGATAAAGGGAAGACCTGGAAAATAGTGGTTGGATGGAGTTAATAAGAGAGAAAAGTTAATAAGAGAGAAAAGAACAAAAAACTCTGTAGGAAACAGTACATAATTGAGGTAAAAACAAGGATAATTCACAAGGATACAATTTTGCCTTCACACCTTATTTTGCACCACATACTTTGCTGTGCTCTAATTATGTAGCCCAAAAATGAAGAACATGGTCAGTATGATGGTGATTATATGTGAGAAACAATATCTGATGTATAAATGTCTGTAAAAGCTTCAGCTATATTATAGAGTTGAAGCTATTACCTCCTGTCCAAAAGCCTGAAAGTATTAATAAAATTAGACTGCTAATCACTGATGAGCATTATCAATATTACTTACCTTATCTACTGCTTTTCTAACTATCTCTTTATACTCTTCTTTAGAAATATCTTTATTTTGATAGAAAGGCTTAATAGCAAGTTTTACTTCTTGTGCAGCTTTTTCTTGAATTAATAATTTCTAGAAAAAATAAAGGGTGCATTTTATTTAGAGAAAGAGCAGATACAGATCAACATTGTGATTAATACCCAATTCAAATATGCATAAATGCTACTCTCCACAGCAGCATACTCTGTCTGCAAAGCACACATCCCCCAGTATTACTAAAATATAACATTAATGCTAGAAGAGATATATAACAAATAACAAAAATATATTACTTGGTGAGGAAATTTATTATGGATATTAGATTGTTCATCTAACCTGTAGCCATAAGTGGCTAAAGATTATTCAATAACTGACTGAAAAAAATTGTTCGTCTAAAGAAGCTTGTTAATATGGCTATTGCCTGCAGGGCCGAACAATTTAGTAAAACTACTTTTACCATACTTCCATCTTTTCCTCTTTTTTTTAAAAAAAACAACAGCTTATACAGAAGCTGTAGAAGAGTGGCTTGAGAACAAAGTATCAAAGTAGATCTGATGTTATGTATTTTTTGTATCAGGATACAAACTGTAAAATTCTTAAACCCCATGGAAAAGTAACAGATTATAAAAATGACTGATGCAAACATTGTTTTCAAGGCAATTTATTCCTATTTTTAGTTATTCAAAATTATTCATGTTATTCTTTGCTTTGAACTTACCTGGTCTTTTTTGGAACTATCTGCGCTGGCTTCCACTGTGACATTTACTTTCTTTTCCATAAATTTTACAGCAGTATTTGAGGATTTGATGTTATTTGATGATGCTGTGTTACCCGAATTCGATCCCTGAATAGATTCCACAGTTCCCAGAGCTGCTATTGGAGCAGACAAGTGTGCTGTATTCACGCTGTTAGCAACATGGGAAGTAGTTGGAGCAGCCTGTTTTGAAAAGTTAAGAGAATTTAGCGTCCAATTAGTTATATGCAATTCCACTGCACAGAATTCTAAACAGCAAACAAATTAAAGAGATGCTGATATCTCCAATATATATACAACTTGCAGAACATACAATTAATGGGTAAGGGGAAAAACCCTTATATTATTCAAGTTGAAAGAGAACATAATGTGTGTGAAGAAGGGTGATGTTCGAGGTGTTGTATATAGTGGAGGATCCTTTTTACATTATTTCCCTTTTCCTCATTCCAATCAATTCAGGCATTTTTTAAAATTTTGTTTGTACAAACATAACATCTTTGCAACACATTATATTTCTTTTACATATCCATTGTGTTTCCTTTATTCCTGTAAATCTTATATAACTATGTATGTATATGTATGTTTGTGTGTGTATATATGTATGTATACACACAGACACACACACAAACACATTTTATTTCATATATTTTTCTATCAGTTCTATATATAACCTTTATATACATTTACGTCATCTTATATCATTTTATTTCCTATTATTTTTGTCTACAGTCTATTTTGTATTTCCACCTTTTATTCATTTTCTGGTATTGTAATTGTTTTGTAATTTCTTGATCTTTCTTCTTTTCTTTATTGCTTCCTACTTTTTTTCTCTTTCCTCTAGCCAATTATATCGTAAGTCCCATACTGAGTAATATTCTTCTTTATCTTTTAGTTCTTTCGTGAGCCTATTCATTTCAGCACATTCCAATATATTTTTATTACATTTTCTTCTGTTGGTATGTGTTTATTTTTCCAATTCTGTGCAAATGAAATTCTTGCTGTAGTAATTATGTGTATAATTAGATATTTGATACTTTTCTCATAGTTTCCCTTTATAATTCCTAATAGAAATACTTCTGGTTTTAGTTCTATTTGGTGTGCAGTGACCTCTTCCAGCCATTCTTTTATTTGGCTATGGTGCTGAGGAACCTCTGGAGGGCCAGGTGGATGGCTCTGAGCTCTAACCAGTTTATGTTTTGAGTCCTGTCCACTTGGTCCCATTGTCCCTGGGCCATCTGCCGTAAAGACTGGTGTCCATGGTGACCGTCACCCTGTGAACCACCCTGAAGTGGCAGCCCTTGGTGATGGCTGTCGACTTCCACCAATGGAGCAATTGGAGGACCTCCGCTGGAACGTTGACCTTCAGCAGTGATGTACTCCTGCAAGCCTTCTGGAAGGGTAAGAGAAACCACTGAAGGTCTCTAGTGTGGAGGCATGCCCAAGGCACTATGTTAATAGCCGACACTAGTTTCCCCAACAAGCGGGATAAGGTGGCCAGGGAGACCCTGTGCTGACTCAACCAGTTGTCTAATGCTTTCCTGTCTATCTCCCAACAGGAAGACCTGTCCTTAGATGGAATCAATCCACGCTCCTAGGTGTAATATCCAGGTGGCGGGTTTGAGGTGACTTTTATCCCTGTTTATAGAGAAGCCATGAGCCTCCAAGGTGTGAATTGTTATGTCAAGGTCCCACCTTGCTCCAGATAGTGACCTGGATTGCAATAACATATCAAGGTAGCATTGGACCCGCACGGGCAAGAGCCTCAGATATGCTGCCAATGCCGCTAGCACTTTGGTGAATGCCCGGGGGGCAGATGAAAGGCCAAATGGAAAAGCCTTGTACTGATAATACTGACCCCCGTAACAGAATCTTAGAAATTTATGGTGCTCAGGCAGAATTGGGATGTGCAGTTAAGCTTCCGTCAAGTCAATTGACGTGAGGAGGTCACCTTCCTGCACTCCTGTCAGGATAGAATGCAACGAATGCATTTTAAACCAGCGGTATCTTAAATGCCGGTTGAGGCGTTTTAGGTCCAGAATTGCTCTCCAAGCCCCCCAAGGCCTTAGGGGTAACAAAAAGACTAGAATAAAAACCCTGGTATAATTGGTCCGGAACTGGTTGAACCGCCCTGATGTCCAGGAGATGTTGTATTGCCGAATTCATAAGGGCTTGCCTGTCCAGATTATGGGACATCAGGCAACAAATAAAGAAACTCAGGGGTGTGGAGAGGAATTCTAGAGCTAAGCCAGACCTAATGGTCCATTGTACCCATCCATCGGAGGTAATTTCGTCCCACCGCTCTGCGAAATACTGTAACTGCCCAGGAATGGAGACCCCATAGGTTCTATGGTTTTCGGGAATTATGACCTCCTTCCCCCTGAAAGGACTTCTTGGCCTGGTTACCCCTCTGGTAACGAAAGGACTGCTGACACTGTCTCTGGCGATACTCCCCTGGGCCCTATAGCTAATGGAGCCGTAATCATGAACTCAAAAGGAGGTACTATAGTGTGGGAAGCCCCTTTTCTGGAAGCTGATGGTAAAATTTTCTGTTTATCCTTGTCCTCAATAAGGAGTGGCTCTAGAGCCTCTCCAAACAGGGACTCCCCCCTTTATAAGGAGCATACGCTAGCCACACTTATGTCTCATGTCTCCCTGCCACTGGCGTAGCCACAGTAGACGGCGGGAAGTGACCATGGCCCTAGATGCAAAGCGTGTGGCATTAAACGTGGCATCCGCTGTGAATTGGACAGCAGCCACTATCTTATTGAGGTCTTGATGGGCCCTCAAGTCGGTTGCAGGAATTCTTTGTTGGAGCTGCTGCAGCCAAAATAGGCAAGAACGGGAGAAGAATGATGCAGAAGTGGAAGCCCGGACCGCCCAAGCTGCCACTTGATGATTGCGCTGCATCATGAGGTCAGCCCTCCTGTCCTCTGGCTTGAGGACCTCCTCTTGAGAGCCAGGCATGGTGGTTGCCGAGTGAAGAACCGCTACTGGGGCATCGATGGTTGGGACCTGGGGAAACTGCTGGAACTGCCTCAACTCCAGAAAATTCAGCATCCTTAATTTCTCCATCTTCTGAGACAGGGGACTGGCTATGGTGAGACCTAGTAGGTGACAAGGGCCTCTGCACTGTTGGGGCTGTAGCCGGTTAACGACAGGAGCCATAGGTGGGGCTGGCACTGTAGCCGGGTTATCCCCAGGAGCCATAGGTGGGGCTGCTCCAGATCCCTGTTGTAGGCCCGCAGCTATGCCCTGGGAAATGGTTGAAGCTATTATGTCCTGGATGTTGGGCAAAGCCAGGGGAGGCAGTTGCAGGTCAGGGTGAAGCCCCACAGCTGTAGGGGTGGACATAGCCTCAACAAGTCTGCTGCCCACAGCCCCCAAGTGGACATCTTGCAATATGTGTCCTTGCAGATCTGCACCTGACCCCCCCACAGGCCTGAGGTATTAATAGGAAACAGAGGACTGAAAGGTCCAGGTTTCTGCTCCAAGAGAATAGGTGAGAAGGATCTATTGCTGCTGGCCTGGGACACCTGATCCCCCTTTGAGGAAGAGGAGGGGGGCCTGTGAGAGGAAGACTTGGAACCTTGTTTGCTAGGTGCTTGGTCTTCTCCTTTCTCAAAACTGGAGGCTGATTTAGTTGATTTTTTTACTCTTGGAAGAATAGCCAGCAGATTTTTCTGCCCTCCTGTGCCCCTTAGGGTCAGCCCCAGCCTGGGAGGTGGAAGCCTCCACCGTTATTAGGAGCAATGTTCCCTCTAATTTTTTTTCAGTGTGAGCGGAAAAGTACAGTGTGTGACCGGCACAGTTTCATGCCTGAGCACCTAAGAGAGCCACAGTTTGAACTGCTGTCGCGTCTGCTGGACATTTGCGCAACATTCCAAGCGTCAAGCGCCAATTGCGAGCGAGGTTTCAGCCCGATGAATGCCAGACATGAAAAGTGCCACTCAAACACTATACTTTTCCGCTCACCCTGAAAAAAAAAAAGGCTCTCTGCTCAGCTTTTACATTGTTAGACTGGCTAGAGAGAGACATGGCACCAACAGGGTCCTGGGTCCTGGCATTTTGCAGGCAACCTGTCCTCTCACATTCTTTGGAATGCAACCCATCACATGTGAATTAGATTTTGCCAATTATCCTATTAAAAGATAATCCTATTATTCTAAAATACGACTAACTCAATATTAAAAACTGTAAATATTTGATGCTGATAAATAATAGCAGTAATTGTTATTTAGTATGAGTAAAATCAGTATTGATATATCAATATAATATCTATCAAAATTGACAATAAACACTAAAATAACAATACAAATATATAATGTGAAATATAAATGTAATAAATATAATATATAAATGCAACATAAATGTAATAAAATAATTTATCATGAAACTCTCCCCCTTTAAAGTAGTAAGATCAATTAAATAGTCTAGCAAGTTTGGACAATATGCTATATGTTATGTTACTTAAGAATATATATACCTCAGAGTCAGATACAACATCCACATCATTTCCAACTGAGTCAATAAAATCATATGCCATGCCAAAACTATTTTAAATAAAGATATGAAATTAATCAAGTATTGCATTTATTTTTCAAAATGAATGTACAATTTTTTTATTACAATTCTCTCTCTCTCTCTCTCTCTCTCTCTCTCACACACACACACACGTTCTTGGGGGGGGGGGTTGAATTACTCCGCCTCACTGCGCAAAGTCGGCTCAGCATGTGTTCGGCCCCCACTTACGCCGAATCAAATCCGCGGCCGGCGGGATCAAGGCAGGGGTTGCATTTCAAAGCCGCCAGTCCTCTTGCTTCTTCTCCTTCACCAGCAAAGCTCCCGCTGGCTTCCCGGCCCATGGCTTTGGCGTCTCTCCCTCCACGCGGAGCACCTGAGCTGGCTCCCGCGTTATCCCTCCCCCTTCCTCCTCTGCCGTGCTTTTGAGGCCGCGGGAGCTAGTAGGAAAGCGGCGGAGGGCTCAAATTATTGTGATTAGGAGCCCCTGATTGGAAATGCCTGGGCTCAAATTCCCCTCAGCGCCCATCACAGAAGCCTCGGGTGCCATCTTGATCGATTTGACAGCTATTTGACAACTAAACAAAATGGCGGTTCACATCCTTTCTAATGGTCAATGGAAGCCTGCAACTGGCGCTGGTAACCACAGGGCAAAGATCGGCAAGGGAAAGTTCTGACTGATCTGGCGCTCACCTGCTTCCTTCTCTTCGCTCTCTCTCTCTCTCTCTCTCAGTCTCAGTGTCTGAGCGCTCTGCAAGTACCACCGACAAAGCCAGACCCCGAAAGATCAAAGGGCTGGCGGTAGAAGCAGCGCATCAACAGCAAAGGCAACTGCTGATTAGAAGCAATGAGGCAATGATCTGACAGCCGCACCTCTCCCACTACTGAAAGCGCAGTTCACGGTTGGCTGTAGCGGCCACAGGAACGAAGCGGTGACTCTCCTTAAGGAAAGCTGCCCCACCAACTTCAAACTCCTCAGTCTCGGTTGCTGTCAATCAATTCCAACTTACTGAGGGAAACTGTGGTTTCGGAGGCAGAATATCAGGCGTGATAGTGTCAGCCGATGTAGCAAGCAGGGACCTGGATCACACTTAGTGACCAGACAAAGAGCGTTCCACTCTCTCCTACCCTGTCAGTCACTTTGGGCAGTCAGATGTCCCTCAGGGCGAGCAATGGGCACAAGCCCCTGCGCTCCAGCCCCAACTGACAGCTGAGAAATTAAGCCTTGCTTCCAATACAAAGGCAAGGAAATAAAATCAATGCTGGAAACCTTTTATTTTTTTGTAAACTACACTGAAATCAATTATCTTCAGGAGAAAGCGATGACACGTGCGTCCTCGGAAGAGGACTGAGTCAAAAAGCTGGGTAAGGCTAGCAATAACTGGAAACAGCCCTGCTGACAATAGATGGTATGTAGGTGGACATTGTTTGTGTTATTTGCATTTCCCTGGAGAAACCATGGTGGAGAATTGAAGGGTACACTGCCATACTTCTAGGGCTTAGTCTACTCAGTTTGTCTCAAAACATTAGCAACAACCTCTGAGACATCTATAGACAAACAGTGCTGGCTGGGGGGGGGGGGGAGTGAAAATAAAAAAGGAAAGAAAATGTGGGGAGGGATTTGTGTTTACTATAACTTGATTTGGCCATGGAGAAGCTGGAAAGCAACCATATTCTTTAGAGCAACACAAGGACAGAATGCAGAAAGGGGCAATAGACGCAGAATTAGAATTTTAATTCAAGCTCAGAAACACCAATTACAGGATGTCTTGGCTCCACAATTGGTAGATATACTAAAAATAATTGCTTACTAAATATATATCTCCAGAAATTGATGCTCGGAAGCATATGCAAACAAATCAACATATATACATGTTGTTTATCCAGGGCTCAAGTATCTTGGAACACAAGCAAATATTTTTCAGTGAGCTTCCAAACAGACTTGAGTATTCCTAATATAATAGTCATACATACATACAAATATTTGTCATTAAAACAATGTACCTACTTCTACATATATTAACAGTTTGTAGGGTTTTTTAACAACTAAAATAGATACCTGCAACTGTTGTCCATCAAATTGGGAAGCAATGAAGTTAATTTGCTGGGATGGAGGAGGTGGTGGTGGTGGAGGAGGTGGTCCCTGAGACACACTGGATGAAGCTGCTACCTGGACAAGAGGCAGTCCTGAATGAAGATGCATGGGCACCGGTGGAGGAAGGTTAAATGGATTGGTTTGAATGTTCATAATAGGAGTAGGAACACCCATTGTATACGGGAAGATACTCATCGGCTGATGCTGTGTGTTTACTGATGTCATTACATTCATCTGAGGTTGCAATACATTTACTGGTAGCTGAGAAGCATCACTTTGTTGGCTGGTTTGGTCTTTGAAGTTTGGATCTATCAGAGAAGAACAGACATTTTTAAAAAGAAGGTATACAAAAAGATTATCCCTCCCTCCCAAAAAGTAAAGTGGTGTCCATGAACAGAAGAGAATCTGATACCAGATCTGTCTCTCTCTCTCACACTCTCCACATACAATTAAAAACTAGTCCCAATACATCAAGTGATTTAGCACATTAAAATGAAATATATATCGTGGCATTAATTGGATATTCCACACCAAATTACTTACCTTGGTAAGTTTAATATTTTATCACTATGCAATGCAATCATTAAATGAAACATCACATGATCATGACAAGCTTATAATGTCAATCCACTGTGGTCATTAAGTACATCACCAGTGATCATTGTGCAACATCACACGACCATGACTTTGATTTTATTGCTACTTTCTCCATTGACTCCATATTAACTGCCAAAGATTTGAGAAGAATCAAACATAAAGCTACCAAGAAGCCATTATCCTCCAGTGTTGTCATATTCCAGAACTATCTGGAGTGGCTTTCAGGTAGTACAAGGTATTCAGTATTCAGAGACATGGTCAAGGTAAGGAAGGCTGAAACCCGACCACACTGAATAAGACGTATAAATTGAAATAGCAAGTCTAGGCAAAGACAGATTTTTTATGATTTTATGAATTGAAGAGACGAGAGTGACTCTTGATGGACCTATTGGATGGGCCCATGGCTGGATCAATAGTGGGCACAGAGCCCCACTTTGACTCAGATGCCAGCAAGGTGGAGGTATGGTATGGTAATATTAAAGGTGAGGTAGTTGGACTTTTTCGGGTTGAAGATGGACTCAAAATAAACTCCCAAATCTATTACCAGTTTTTAGAAGACAAGAAGATATCAAGCAATGGTACAGGAAAAAGTCTGCATCTTTCATAAAGACTATGATTTTTATGCAGGACAATGCTCCATTGCATGCATCAAAGTACTCCACTGTGTGGCTAGTCAGTAAAGGCCTTAAAGATGAAAGAATAATGACATGACTCCCTTTCTGACTTAAGCCCTATTGAAAACTTGTGAGACCTTCTTAAATGGGAGATTTACGCTAAAGGAAAACAGCATACCTCTCTGAACAGTGTCTGGGAGGCTGTGGTTGCTGCTGCACTGTTGATTGCCAACAGATCAAGAAACTGATAAATTTCATAAATGGCAGGCTTATGACCGTAATTGAAAAGAAGGGTGGCTATATTGGTCACTGATTTTTTTTTAATGTTAGAAATGTTTGTACATTTAGAGTTATTATTCTCACTTTAATAGATGTAAATAAATGAGATGGACAAATGTTCATTTTTCATTTAGTTGCATAATAATTCTGCATACTAATAGTTGCCCAATAATTGTGCATAGATAGATATTCTCCTAAGAAAACCAAAACATCACTTTTATTTTCTTAAATATTTAGGTTTGAGGTTTATTAACATTTTGGATTGACTGAGAACATATAAAATTAATCCTCCAAAATGCAACTTGCCTAATAATTGTGCACATAGTGTATATTTGTATACTGTTTACAAACAAGTGTTTTTTAAAAAGGGGACTTGGGGGCTACATGTGGATCTAGGAGTTAAGAGGTATAGGAGAAATAATTACCTTGCTCAGATGCTACTTCTTCTTTTGTCCATATAGACTGTGGGCTTGAAGAATTTCTACCTCTTCTTGAATAGTAATTCTGTACGTCAGCTGGTAAAGTCTTTCTTATAGCCCAGCTTGATGCAGTTGTCCACCCAGATCTATCAGCAGGTGTATCGAAAGTGAAATCTTGTTCTGCTTTACGTTTGAATGGGTGATGTTCTGGAAATCTAGAAGTTTCATTACTAGAACTATTTGCATTCCTTGAGTGGGCTTTCCTATTTTGCCAGCGACTTTCAGCCTGCTCTCCATATGTGAAACAACCTCTGCCACGACTGCCTCTGCCATGGTTTGAATTCCAACCTGAACCATAATTTCCACTCCACAAAGCCCCTGAATCATTGTGCCTATTTTCTTCCCGTTGCTGATTTCTAAAATTCTCTCTTTCTCTATTCTTTGTTTCTGGAACTGAATTTATTCTTTCCATCACCCAATCTGGATAATCCTTTCTGTACTGCTCGGAAGAACTCTGTGTATCTGCATCTTTATTTACACTATCTCTTTCACTTTTCATACACTCTGTTTGTTTCTGCTGTTCACTTTTTTTGTATCTATCATTTCCTCTGGGGCTTCTCCAATTATCATTTGTCCATCTTTCCTTCCATTGAGGTGGTGAATAACCATCCCTCTCATTTCTAGGGAATGATGGCCATTTAGTTCTTGGTCTAGATCTGGATCTGGATCGAGATCTTGATCGTGACTGTGACCACCTTCTCCTACTTCTCCCTCTTTCATTCTCTCTTCTAAATTCATTTTTATCATTAGCTCTGTCCTTACTGGGAGACCTACATTTGTACCGTGGAGGTGATTCCTTAGCTTGCATCTGAGAAGATCTTACTCCATCTTTGATATAATCTTTTTTTGGAGAGTTGGTTGGAGAATTTCTTCCTTCTCTTAAATGATCTTTTCTGGGAGAACTCAGCAGTGACTGTTTCTTTTCTTTCAGGCTATCTGTTCTAGGAGAACTGGATGCAGATGTTACAGGATTTCTTTTAGGAGATTTGGATAAAGATCTTTGACTTTCTTTGAAAATATCCCTTTTGGGAGATCGAGACATTCTACCTTCCCCCACAATTTCCCTGTTTGGGAATGGGGATTGAGATCTTTTCCCCTCTCGCTTGGATGGGGACCAAGTGGTTGATGGAGAATGAAATCGTGATCTTCTGGTTCGTGTCTTTTTATCTCTGAAACTTTCTTTTGCTTCTTTCTTATCAGAATTTGAAAGTGATACAGAATGTTTACTATCATTTTGTAAGAAATTTGCTTTCTGCTCTATATTGTCATTTATTAATGGTTGGTCAAGCTGATATGCACTACGATTACTATTAAATGAGTCATATTCTATAGATACTATCTCATTGTCATCTTTGTTAAAGTGTTTAATATCTTCAGTACATATCTTGGGTGATGTAATAGTTTCAATTTCCGCTTTATCATTTTCAAAAGACAGATTAAGTTTATTCTCTGAGGAAACGTTTATTAATAAGTCATTATTATTTAGATATTCATTGGTTATATATACATTTGAATCTTTTTTTTCAATTTCAACATCTTGCACACCTAAAGAATACAACGGGACTTCACTTGTGATATTATCTAGCGGCTTCGTGACTATTTCTTCTGCAAATTCAGTTATGGGTTTCTCCAGTATTCCATCTATTGCGGAAGATTCTGGTTTTCTTAATTCATTTCTATGACAAGACACTAGTTTATTTGCTATTACCTCAGATTCCAGTTTTTCCTGGAATTCATTTCTAGTACCAGCCAATAAATTATCTGCTACTGGAACAGATTCTGATCCTTCTAGCAACTCATGTCTAGAAACAGCTGAAATGTCATCTACTATTGACATGCATTCTGTTTTCCCTAATTCTTTCCCAGGACTTTCTACTATTTGATATGTTACTGCCAGAGGATCCAATTTTGCTGGCAATTCAATGGCGGGGATACCTAATTCTGGAGACTGAAGAGTAAATGTAATATTATCATCACACAATTGTTCTCCAGAAATATTTAAATGCTGATCTTGCTCAGCAGTATTTTTATAATATAACTTGTTTTCAGTTTCAATGTCAACTTTTTCTTCACATTTTTCAGTGTTTCTCTCTAGAGTGAGCAAAGGAAGATCCTCAACACAAGAACCAGCAGCTTTTTCTAAGGCAAGTGATGGAGGATCTTGAACATGGGAACCAGTTTCTAAGATATCCAATGTATCTTGCCCTTCACAGCAGCATTCCTTAGGTTTCTTCTTATATGCTACATAGGAGTTTTCTAAGCCATTAGAAGATTCGGTGTCAACATCATTTTTATGAGTAAGGTCAGAGGTGCTATTTTCACTGTCTGCTAAGTTGCCTTTGTCTAATAGCAAGGTTATCTCTGTCTCATCAGGTTCATCAAAATCTATATTACTAGATACTTTTCCGTAACGCCCAGAACTTCTTAGTTTCTTTTTAGCCAAAGGTTCCTGCTGTTTAACATTTCTTCTAGCTTTCCGTTTAGAGGTTAATTTCTCCAATTCCGTAAAAGAAACATTCACAAATGAGCTACCATCACCACTGGCCTCATATCCAGTGTTACTGGATTTTGGTGAACTCTGACACTGATATGAAGTTTCTGTTTTAATATTTCGGGTAGATCGCCTTCTGGGAGTAGTATCTGAAACTTTCCTTTTTGTTTCTTTTGTGCCAGTAGTACTGGAAGTCTGCTTTTTTTCTTCTCCTTCATGGACACATGTAACAACATGTCCTGATTTAGAAGATCCTAATATTTAAATAAAAACACTTTGTTGTGACACAGTAAAAATAATAATTATTTTACAAATATTGACAAATTATTCAATGAGAACAGATTCAATTATTTTATCGTTGCTGTAAGTTGATTATTTTGTAGTGTTTTTATAGAAAAGTTATATTACAGTTTAATGTACAGTCAACAAAATCACTAAACATCGCTTTAGCTGATATTAGCTGCTATCTTTTCTGCTCCTCTCATGTGTGTAGCAATTGCAATAACAGACTTATATACCGCTCCATTCTGCTTTACAGCTCTCTATGAGCTGTTTACAGAGTCAGCATATTGCCCCCAACAATCTGAGTCCTCATTTTACTGACCTCAGAATGATGGAAGGCTGAGTCCATCTTGAGCTGGTTGGGATTGAACAGTCAGCAGAATTAGTCTGCAACACTGCATTCTAACTCACCACCATAGTATAAATCAATACAAATGTAAATACAGGTAGTCCCTGACTTACGAACGTTCCCTTAGCGAATGTTTGAAGTTATGCGATAAGCGAATCCTAGCTTTTATGAACAATTCCCGAAATTATGAATATTGCAGCACCACGATGTTCTTTGCTCTTACGAACAACTTCAGAGGCCTGTGCATATTCACCTTATGAAGATCTAGAGAGCCTTCGCTTTCTTGGCCTTTGATGTGTATACAGAGATTGGAGGCCTAATGTACCACAAGATCACACTAGATCAATAGTGTGAGAACTCACACTATTGATCTCGCGTGATCTCATAGTACTTTAGGCCTCTGTTCTCTGTAAATGGAGGTCTGAATGAGAGCTGCAGCAAGGGAAGGCCTGAAACATCAAAGCTTTCCTTCTGTTTGCAAAGCCTTTTGCCATCTTTGAAAAAAAGCCTTTGCTGCCAAGAACGGAACACCCAGAAGGAGCGTGCGTTGCTCTGGTGGTCCGTTTTAGCCAAGAAAGGCCTTTCCTCAAGGCCTCTGCTGAAGAGAAGCTCCATTTTCAAGCGCCTCATTTCCATGCAGATAAAGTTTCCAGTCTCCTTTAGGGCACCAAATGTTTGAGAGACCCTGGGGCAGTTGGAAATGGAGTGATTTGCTCCGTTTCTAACTGCCCCAGGGTTGCTCAAACACTTGATGTCCTGACAGAGACTGGAAACTTCATCTGCATGGAAATAAGGTGCTTAAAACAAAGCTTTTCACTCAAACACTTTTCACCCAGATGAAGACTGGAAACCTATGGAGAGTATGGTCTCACGCAAGTTCAGACACCCATTTGCTTTTGCAGAGAATGGTTGCCTGATGTCCCGCGGGATCAGGGCACCTAGGTTTCAGTCTCCGTGGGAAAAGTGGTTGTACATTAATGAAGAGGTTGGAGCAATGTGAGTTCATTGCCTCAAAGCCTCCCTTCATGCAAATGCTTTTCTGCATGGAGCCTGGAAGCCTTTTGAGGAGACTCACTGTGGCTGCCCGCTGCTTCAGGAGTGGCAGGCAGATTTGGTAATCAGAGAAGCCACATTCTGTTCTCACCACATGCAGGCAAAGAAACAGAGACACTAGAAAGGAGACAGATCTTCACAAAGTAAGTGACCTGGTACGAAAGGTTGAGGGGGGGAGCAATTGTGGGGAGCACAAAGTATTTCAGTGGGTAGGGGGAGGCCTTGGGTGGTCTGAAGCAGTTGGTCTGTTCCATCACTAACCCTCCCATGGCCTTCCCACTCTGATACCTCAAGTGCACTTAGCAAGCCTCGCATTCGGTTAGTGAATGCGTGGGCGAAAGGAGGAAGTGATCGCATTCAAGGTACAGGATTCACTCCCACAAATCCTTGGATTATGAATGGAATGGGCAGGCTCCATTACATTTGTAACTCAAGGAGTACCTGTACATAGAAGGTTTGCACTGGTTTATTATAAAGCTATCTGAACAGCTAATACTAAGCACTTTGCACATTTATGATGAAGTCTTGGACTGTGTCAGGAGCATTCCTAATATCTGAGAACAACAAAAACCCACAACTTGCTTCCAGGAATTATATGATTCTCCAAATATGCTGTATTCTACTCACTCAAGAATCTATCTATTTCTCCTTTGTAGTGGAACTTCATTCCAATCTGGTTTTGGCTTGTTTGATAGTTTGAGTGGCTGGCTATTGTTACTGAGACGTGGTCCAATTTCTTGAGACGATGGGTTATAATTTTGTTGCTGCGTAGTGAGGTGCCTGTTTGTTTGTTTTAAATGCTACCTTTGAGATTGTGATTGATGCAGTTTTTTCATTCTCAGCGATCGGTAGACTAGATCAATATTAATGGGTACATTATATGTGTATATTAATGTGTATATTGATGCAGTCTGAAATCAGACTATGACTCAGAAATATCTGAACAAACAACATTCAGACTAATTTGCATCTCATAAAAAGGCATTTAAAGACTTGTATTCCGGCACACGAGCACAATTCAAAACGCACTGCCGATGTCTCCTCAAATGGTGATGAAATGTTTGCAACCAAATTGCCAAGCTCGGAGCTCAAACAAACAGCCTAACCCAAGCTTCCGAAAGGCCCGTTGGACCCGTTTTCTCTCCCCCCCCAGGCTCCGGAGGCTTTCTTGGAGCCTGAGAGGGCAAAAATCGCCTCCTCTGGCCCTCCGGAAGAAATACCAAGCTCAGCTTGGAGGGGAGCAGTGCGGTGCGCATAGGGGATGGTGGTATTGTGTGTATGCACATGTGGGGGGGACGACCTTGCATTATGGGTCCCTGCACGTGCGCTATCACGTGCCTGCATTTTTGGCACCCAACAACAAAAAGGTTAGCCACCACTGGTCTAGACCCAAAGCTGCACATTCTGTTCTATCTTCATCTCAAGTTTTCATTTTCATAAAGACTTGTCCAGTTTTTCATATTAAAATGTTCACACACATGCAAAATAAGAAGATATTTTTATACCATTATAACACATTGCTGACATATTTTGTAGTAATTATAATAATAGCAACACAGCTATTAAATGAAGGTGATTTAAATTTTACAATGCTTTATATAAACTAAATAAAACTTACAAAAATAATTTACCAAAGTTTTCCAAAGGTGAAGTACTTATTGAAAAAACTGTTTCCAGAACAAGACAAGGTGCTATTTCTGCTTCAGAACATATGGAAGGAATTCTGTAAAAAAAAATGCATTATATGGACATTTTTTTAAAAAGCTTTGCTATGTAGTCAAATTGTTTGCTGGTTTCAAATACTTTGGCATCTGTAAACACATAAAATTTGGGAAACACTTTTCCCAAATTAAGAAACCCCAATATTTTATATTCTGATAAATTATGCAATCTTTAGCAATTATCATCTAATCTCCAAAATATCTTAACATTGAATTTATGAAATGTCCCTAAAAATTCCATCGTGTAAATGGAATTTAATTCATGTAATTTCCTCATGCTTTGGTTCTGACTTATTGATTTAATTTGCTGTATGGTTATAAACCAAAAACACAACAACACAGATCTCATTCATAGAGACTGAAAAGAAAAATGAAAAAGAACAAAAATAGTCTGTACGTATATGGAAAAAATGTGTATATGAAAGATTCTTGCTTCTTTTGAAATTAAAAAAGTTTGTTTCTTCTGAAATTAATCCTAATTAATGTTAACCATGGCTGGCTTTTTGGGTGGGAATGAATCATACTTAATCAAAGTCAAATATTTCCAAAAGCACTGCTTTAAAAATGGAGGAAATCCAAATATTACTTGATTTAAGATATTGGTACCAGATGGTATAGATTTATTACTAATTCAAACATTTTTTAATAACAAGTTTCTAACCAGGTATCTATTTTACCTTGCCACTCTTGCTAATACAGAACAAGACAGCTCCAATTCTCTTCTCTTGTGTCTGATAATTGTGTCAATTTTGCTGATCTCTATACTGGAATAATTGGAAACATTTGAAAAAAATTCAAATTATAATTCAAATAATTTAAAATAATTACAGGCACTTCATTTTAAAGTATATTTTAATACCACATATCAAAAATCAAGATAACCTATAGTATTACTTTCTCAATAATCCTATCAATATGTTGAGAGCATTATATACCAACCATATGCTAAAGTAACAATAAGCCAGAGATTCTCAAACTTTCCTAGTTCATAATATTTTAAATGCCTCAGTATTTTTTTCATGGCCCTCCTAGTGATTCCCAAACTATGTTCTAAGGCAGCAAATGAACAATTCTACTTATTAAGTACTAAAATAATATGCACTGCTGTTGGATGTTCACTGGGGGGCTCTGGCTTTGCAATTTGGAAACCAGGGCACTACGGTTCAGTGTACATAAGGACATGCCATTCTTTTGTCCACTGAACCTTTCAATTATTTAAAAAATAAAATATCCAAAATGTAGCTAGTTTTTCTTGGGAACTGCACGTTCAGCAACTATTCAAAGTTACAATGGTGTTAAATGAGAAAATGTATGGCTAGTTCTTGAAGTTGCAACCAATTTGGCAATTCTTGGTAACTGGCCCTAAATATGATAGTTGCAGCGTCCTGCAATCACATGATCACAATCTGCAATCTTCTCTGCTAGCTTCCAACAATTGAAATCAAGGGGAAGCCAACAGGAACTTCTAAGTTGTGATCATGTGATGTTATCTTCATGTGTGTAATTTGCTTAATTGGAACTGCTGTTGTAAATTGGTACTTTTTCACTATATAATCATGTATCTTAGTGATGGAGTTACCAGTACCAATTGAGGTTGTGAATGCCTTCATTTTTTCCAGAATTTTACTTCATTAAAAAAAATGTTAGAATGTACAAGTTAAATATTCTGGTTTAGAATACCTTATTTTCTAAGTTTAAAAGACAACATTGGGCAATTCATGTAACTGTTTATTATGACTTTAATGCCGTTCTTCTGACTTCAGGCACTACTGAAGACAGAATATTTCATTTCTTCATGTGATTAATAGGAATGCTATTCTTTTTCCTCTCTAGTTACATCTGCCCTTCCATCATTAGATCTGTCCACTTTTTCTAATCATGCCTACTTTTGAGTGCATGCTGTGTAAGACTATATACAACTTACAGCCCAAAATTGGCTATTGCCTCTAACCAAGAATACACAATGTCTTTTTCCTTTTTATATCTTATAGCTTCTTACTGTCAGGTTCTGCCCTACTAAAATCCCATTATGGTTTTACAAGCTTACATTTACAGCGTAGTCCTTACTTAACAAATACATCTGGGCTGCAACTCCATTGCTAAACAATGTGGTTGTTAAGTGAAACATGTGACTGCACCTAACTTGTCACTCAATGTCAGTTCTTCTGCAGCTATTAAATGAATCATCTGTGGTCTTAAGCACAATATCATGTGACTAAAACCTGTGACTCCCTACTGATTTTCCCACTGACTTTGATTGATGGAAGTTAGCTATGAAGGATGTGACAACTGTCATAAATGTGCACAATGTTGCCAAGCACCCAAATCATGTATTCTAATATTAAAGTCCATACACCAAGTTTATTTCTGTAACCCAATAGACTGTTAGACAGCAAGCAGGATAATTATCTAAAAACAAAACAGAACAAATTTGACAGGGAGACAGGGAGAAGCTGTCTGGCAAAAGAAAAAGTGAATCTGAAAATAGACCAGGTTAGGAACTTTAGGGGGAGTGAGGGGCGGGGGACAGAAACCGAACACATTTTCCTAATGGAATTGGGCATTGATCTGAAATGTTTCTAACTAAACTCCCTTCCTTCTGTTCTCATGAACCAAAGAAGAGCTATTATTAAGGGTTGGAAAGAATTCCAGAAATCATATTTTTAAAATATTTGCTTTCTAGTTACCTCTCTACAATAACACATGGAAGTTTGGGAGGAAAGCACAATTTCTCCCAAAAGCAAATGGAACTATATTAGTATTTACATTACTACAAAATTCTGGATAAAAAATAATTTATACTGACCTTTCACTTTGATAATTAGTAGATACATCAGAGAAACTACTATTAGAAGAAAATCTATCACACCAATTACTTTTGAAGAATCTGTTCAAGCAGGTCTGTCTTCTAGGCTATAAAATAAAGTATTTATATTGGACATCCACCATAGTTTTTCCCCCTTCAAAATTTAACATACATACAAACATCTTTCCAACTTCAAATGGAAAAGTATTTTCTTTATATTGTACTCATGGAAATATATTTGTTTATAAATTGCTGTAATCAAACCAATCTGAATGGTACACAATTCCCTAAACATGTATCTTTGGTTAAAAACAAGCACAAAACAGGGGGTTGGACTAGAAGGTCCCTTCCAACTGTTATTCTACTCTATTCTAAATAAATAATCAACAATATAATCAATAATTGAATTGAAAATCATAAATACAAATTCACCATAGATAAAAAGCAGAAACTGAACTATCAAGATCAAATAATGACTCATCGTACAGAGGAAGAGTTGCAATAACTTCATCTCAAGGCTTAATAGAATAACCAAAAACCAGGAAAGAGGAGGCCATTCAAACATCAAAGGAAAGGAACAGTAACTGAAAAGGCAAACTTCTGCATCCTCCTACAGATGGCAATTCAAGTAACATGAAGAGAAACTGTTCTATCAGATCATGTTGGGCAGTCAGATATTCAGAAGGTGATGCAGGTCCCGACTCCAAAAGGTATTAAAAATGGCAACTAAACCCTTAATTTGAACCCAGAAGCGTGTTGGTAACTAATGCAGTTCTTGTAGTAGAGATGTTTTATGTTGCCTCAAAGTTCTCCTTAACTATCTGAACTATCAGAGTTTGGATCACATGTAGCTTCTGAATGGTCTTCCCTTAACATAGTCCAATAAAGAAGAGATTAAGATATGAGTTATAGTGAGTAACATACTCTATTCCAGGAAAGATTGCAACTGGTATATAAGCAGAAGCTGCACAATGACCGCTTGGCCACAGCTATTACTATCCCTCAAGCAGGAGCTGCAAATCCAAGAAAATTCCTAAACTGCAAACTTCCCTAGTTCTGTTCAGGGCACTATACCATTCAAATTAAAATTTATCTGGAATCAGATCTGCCTTTTCAACCCAAAGCACTCAATTTCTTCATTTCTACTGTCAAAATCCCCTGGTACTTTGACAAAATTGACAATATCACTTTTTCAGCCCAGGGTCAGATATAAACTTGGATATTGTTTGCATACTGATTACATCCATACTTGTGCTAATGGATGGTCATCAGCTTCATGCAGATTTTAAATAGGAGTATAAAACCACCCAGACACAGTAATTCTCCATATATGGACAATTTCCAACATATTCTAAGTCTTGTTTTACTAGACTCTACCTGCATGTTTACACACAAACTTACATAGAGTTTAGACTCTACATGTTTTGCACACAAAAGTATGCACCCTATCCTATACATTTGGTCTGCAAGTGCTACTTGGAAATCCAAGGAGCTGAAATATACTTTATAAATTAGTCAGGCCATTTCAATTAGAATATGTTTTCTCTAAAAAAAAGAAACTGATGGTGAATATTAATGATCACAGATACACTATAGATGTACTAAATGTACTAAAATCTAATGATAGTTTGAATTCTCCAGTTGCTTTAAGTCTTGGGTGTGTTTGTGTGTGTGTGTATCTCATTTCATGAATGTTAGTTC
This sequence comes from Thamnophis sirtalis, assembly GCF_051295495.1. Classification (NCBI taxonomy): domain Eukaryota; kingdom Metazoa; phylum Chordata; class Lepidosauria; order Squamata; family Natricidae; genus Thamnophis; species Thamnophis sirtalis. The sequence continues at coordinate 51,975,073 of NW_028261389.1, read as the reverse complement.
AATCGTCTCTTAAATTGCTGAATATTTTAGCATTTGAGTTATATTTCTGAAGTATTATTTATCTCTTTGTTACTAAGTATCTGCATCGCTCTAGCAATTTGTTTAATTATTACACAAAAGCTAGATACCATCTGGATTTAACTATCCCTCTTTCACTAACCAAAAAGCTTTCTCAAGGTAGAATGGCATGGATGTTACTAAATTGCATAGACCCGTGATGAACCTATGGCATACGAGGGAAGCCTCCTGAGGGCCTCCAGGGGGGTGGGGGAGGCCATTTTCATCCTCCCCAGGCTCCTAGAAAGTCTGGGGAGGGCCTGGGGAGTGCGAAAAGTGGGTCCATCATGAGCCAAAAGCAGGGGGAGGGTGGGAGTTGCATGTGCATGTGTAGGGGGCACATAGAATTATGGGTGTGGGCATGCCCGTGCACAACCCCCCCCGTGCTCTCCCCACTTTTGGCACACGATGGCAAAAAGGTTAGCTGTTATGTCCACACAGGCACGAGCAGAGGCTTTTCCTACTGCCGGGCAAGAGCGGGATATATTTTAAAGTTATTGGTTAATTGGCTGAAAGCTTCCCTTAAAAGGAGGTGTCGGACGGAAACTGGATGCTGGTTTATAGTCTGCTCTTATCGTGAATAAACAAAATTGTTGGAATGTGACTCCTTGTGTGTTCCCCACTCACAACATTGCTGTTTTAACTTGATTTTTGTAGATTTCATTTCTTTCCTCATGACTGTTAAACTGTATATCAGAATTATCCTGAACTTCTGTGATTTATGTTCATCTAAATATCAAGTTACCAAAGAAAAAGATTTCACTGAACGTATGGGATTTGCTTCTGACTATGCATAAAACTGGAATATTATCAAATAATAGTTTTTTTAATGACGGAATGTTAGACTTTGGTTGTTGAACTGCCAGTTAGACATTATCAGCATCAGGAGTTCTACAGTGGTCAAATTTCAACAGCTTTCCAAAACAGCTAATTTTATGCCTCAGATTAAGCAAATAGAATCTAATAGAGAGAAGGGTGTTTCAGTGATATCTAGGCACTGAGCCATAGAAAGTTTTGTTAAGTGATAATAAGCACCTTGAAGTTGAGCCAGAAACATTTTGGTGTCAATGCAGTTCCTGCAGCAATGGGATTATCTAATAAGTATTTTCAGTAAATATATGGATTATGCTCTTTGCAGCATTTGAAGCTTCTAAGTGGCCTCCTAGGGCTTGCCAATATCAAGCAAACTACAGAAATCCATAAGGAAGGTTTGAAGGACATGTGTAATCACTTTTAGTGTTTCCTGTTCCACATAATAGTACGGTTGGAGCACCAACCTAACCTAAACCTGGCCAAAGTTCCTGCTGACCACTGCTTTCTATGAGCCAAAGAGGATTCCTAAATTGCAGGTCTACACGGGGGAACACCATCCCATGTGTTAGAATGATCCCAGAATAATCCCGGAATAGGATTCTAAATGTAAAGCCACTCTGTCTTGCTAAGATTGATTTTGATCATGAATTCCACTATAATATATCCTTTATTTAGTCTGAGATAGAGATGTCTAACTTGGGTATCATCTGCATAGTTTAGTTTAGTTTAGTTTATTGATCTTGTATGCCGCCCACTCCCGAAGGACTCTGGGCGGCTTACAATAAACAAGGTAAGGGGATAAATAAACAAAACAACACTTTAAAATATACAACATTCACAGTTACCGTGGGGCTGGATATTTCACAAGCCCCCCCGGCCTGCTGGAACAGCCAGGACTTGGTGGCTTTGCGGAAGGCCGGGAGGGTAGTAAGGGTCCGGATCTCCACGGGGAGGTCGTTCCAAAGGGCTGGAGCTGCGACAGAGAAGGCTCTCCCCCGGGGAGTCGCCAGCCGACATTGGCTGGCAGATGGAATCCGGAGGAGACCCAACCTGTGCGATCTAATTGGTCTGAGAGAGGTAATCGGCAGGAGGCGGTCTCTCAGGTACCCAGGTCCGATGCCATGTAGGGCTTTATAGGTGACGACCAACACCTTGAAGCGGGTCCGGAGACTAATGGGTAGCCAGTGCAGCTCGCGGAGGATAGGTGTGACGTGGGTGTACCTGGGTGCACCCACAATCGCTCGCGTGGCTGCGTTCTGGACTAACTGAAGTCTTCGAACACTCTTCAAGGGCAGCCCCATGTAGAGCGCGTTACAGTAATCCAGTCTTGAGGTCACAAGGGCGTGAGTGACTATCTGAAGGGCCTCCCGATCCAGGTAGGGTCGCAATTGGTTCACCAGGCGAACCTGGGCAAAGGTCCCCCTGGTCACAGCCGACAGATGGTGTTCTAAAGTCAGCTGGGGATCCAGGAGGACTCCCAAATTGCAGACCCTCTCTGAGGGGCGTATAATTATACCCCCCAGCCTGAGAGATGGAATACTTGGCTAATCTTTGGGAGGGAACATCAGAAGCCACTCGGTCTTGTCTGGATTGAGTGCCAACTTGTTTACTCCCATCCAGACCCTAACAGCCTCCAGGCACTGGCACATCACTTCTACTGCTTTGCTGAGTTGGCACGGGGCGGACAGATACAACTGCGTATCGTCCGCATATTGGTGGTACTTAATCCCGTGCCAGCGTATGATCTCACCCAGTGGCTTCATGTAGATGTTAAATAGGAGGGGGGACAGGACCGAACCCTGCGGCACCCCATAATTGAGGGGCCTTGGGGTCGACCTCTGCCCTCCGACCAACACCGACTGCGACCTGTCCGAGAGGTAGGAGGAGAACCACCGAAGGACGGTGCCTCCCACTCCCACCTCTCGCAACCGTCGCAGAAGGATACCATGGTTGATGGTATCGAAGGCCGCTGAGAGGTCAAGGAGCACAAGGATAGAGGGGTGACCCCTATCCCTGGCTCGCCAGAGATCATCGATCAGCGCGACCAAAGCAGTGTCCGTGCTGTAACCAGGCCTGAAACCCGACTGAAAGGGATCCAGATAATCGGTTTCATCCAAGGACCATCGGAGTTGAGAGGCCACCACTTTCTCAACAACCTTCCCAACAAAGGGAAGGTTGGAGACTGGACAGTAGTTGCTCAAAATGGCTGGGTCCAGAGATGGTTTCTTCAGGAGGGGTCTCACCACCGCGTCCTTTAGGAGGAGCGGGAAAATTCCCCCCCGGAGAGAGGTGTTAACTATCGTCTGGATCCAGCCACGTGTCACCTCCCTGCTGGTCGAGACCAGCCAGGAGGGATACGGGTCCAGTATACAAGTGGAGGCACTCACCGCTCCCATGGCCTTGTCCACTTCCTCAGGAGAAGCACGTTGAAACTCAATCCACAATCCATACTCTCAGTCCTCTCATACATACACAGCCACTCATCCACGCATTCCCCACATAAGTCAATTAAAACACAAAAAATACAACAATAATTAAGTTAAAAAGTGGGTACAAACATCAACCAGGCATACCATTCGCACCGCATTCCTAAACTTTATGGAGCACTGCGCAAGTATAGATTAATAACTGTCCAAATAGTTCTTAAAGTTCGAGATAGCTGAGCACCAACGGTGGTATACAGGTGGTGTACAGGTGGTATACAGGTGGTATACAGGAGAGTGTCTCGTCTTCCCCCCCCTCTCCTGAATCCTTGGAAAGGTATAACAAAAGGGTCCAAAGTCCGGGGTGGCCGAGGAGGATCGGGGAAGAGGGGGTGTGCATTAAAAACATTAAGTCCCCTCTCATAGTTCTGCCATCTTCCGTCGCTCCTTCCATTGAACAAATGTGCCAAGGAGCAAACTGTAGGTGTTACCGACAAGTCAGAGGGCCTCCACACTTGTTGTAAGTGCCCCCACCCATCCAAAGTCCAGAGCACCGCAATGAGATGACTTGAACGGGCGCTATCCAAGATGATACCCCAGGGGCAATGGCGGGTGGTAATGGTCAAAGCCAAATGGGGCTGCGCCAGTGAGTCCAGGAGCCCAGAGACTGCGGCCAGGGGAGGCCAGGTGTTAAGAGGCCAAAGCAGGGGAGAGCCAGATGCCAGGCAGAAGACACAGGAGGAGACCCCACAGCAGCGAGGGCAGACAAAGGAGAAGTCGCGCCAGAAGAGTAGCCGGGCCAGACAAGGAACGGAGGAAAGAAGAGGCAGCGTCGACAAGGAAGCGGAGCGAAACAGGGAGGGGGGCCGTCCGGAAGGGCTGCTGCGGTGCCAGGCAAAGCCAGCCGCCCGATCTGCCCAGTCCCAGCAATAGTCCAGATCGCTCACCCCCTCTCCGGGGCGATGGCAATCAAACGAAGCCCCCAAAGGCTCATCAAGTCGAGTGGAATCGCTGAAATCACTGGAAAACGCCGCCGCTGCTGCCAGCACAGCACCGCCCCCCACCACCACCGAACAGCGCAGGCAGCACAAAAGTCTCCATATGTATGGTCCGGGGCCGCCCAGAAGTGGCGACCCCCCCAAAGGTCTGGACTCCTCGGGTCCCCTGAATTCCGCACAACCCCAAGGACCCCTTTCCGAAAGGTGCAAGGTTGTTTCTAAAAGCTTTTCAGCATTTTTCGCCTGATTAATTCAGAGCGAAGACGCCTAGCAGCCATCTCTAATCTTGCACATGCACAATCTGATACTGATTAAAACATTAGGGAGATAAATGCAATAGTGTAAACCACAGTTTAACAGAGTTGGAAGGAACTTGTAGGTCTTCTAGTCCAACATCCCACCCAAGCAGGGGACCCTACACCATTTCTGACAGATGGCTGTCCAGTCTCTTCTTGAAAGCTTCAACAACTTCTGAAGAAAAGTTCCATTGGTTGATGGTTTTCACTGTCAGAAAATTTCTCCTCATTTCCAGGTAGTCTCTCCTTGATAAGTTTCCATTCATTATTCCTTGACTGGCCTTCGGGTGCTTTGGAAAATAGCTTAACCCCCTCCTCTATGTGGCAGCCCCTCAAATATTGGAACACTGCTAGCATATTTCCCCTGGTCCTTCTCTTCACTAGACTAGCCATGCCGAGTACTTGCAACCGTTCATTGTATGTTTTAGCCTCCAGTCCTCTAATCATCTTGGTTGCTCTTCTCTGCACTTTTTCTAGAGTCTCAACATTTTTTTATAGTGTGGTGACCAAAAGTGGATGCAATAAATTGTCATATTAAATAAATCCACTTTTCTTTTCAAGAACTGTACTTTTCAAAACAAGCCATCCAAGTTTAAATCAGTGGTAGTCAACCTGGTCCCTATTGCCCACTAGTGGGTGTTCCAGCTTTCATGGTGGGCGGTAGGGGTTTTCTGTAACTCTGCTTTATAAATTTTATAAAGTAAAGTTACTTCCCTACTTTATAAATCACCATTACTGTGGAACAGGTGGGCAGTTAGAAAATTTTACTATTAACAGAGATACAAAAGTGGGCGGTAGGTATAAAAAGGTTGACTACCCCTGGTTTAAATTATGACAAATCAGTTAGCATGTAGGCATTTGTATTTATTTAAATACAGTTTAAAAGCTGTTTTATGCAGATATACTTTTGGTTTTAATGAGATTTCAATGAGACTTTCTTGTAATGTGTGCTATTTTAAATAGCAGTTTAAGAAATTGGAAATGTTTAACATATTTAATTTTACCATGCTTAAAAATGACATGACTTTATAAAAACAGTAATTCAAAATAAATATATTATAAATTAGTGTTTAAAACAAATCATAGATGTATTTATTTCAATTGCCCAATTCTACTTATATTACCGTATTTTTCAGACTATAAGATGCACCTAGATTTAGAGGAGGAAAACAAGAAAAAAATACTTTTTGGCCTCCATGTGTCCCATTTTCACCCTCCCTGGCTCCCAGAAGCACTTTGTAGGACAACAACAGGCCAGTTTTTGCTTCTGGGGCCAGGGAGGGCGAAAACATGACGCACGGAAGGTTCTGGAGGCCAAAAATGCGCCAATTTTTGGTGAAAACGGGACACGTGGAGCACTACAGAGTGCTTCTGGTGGCAGGGGAGGGAGGAAAAAGGATGCACGAAGGTTTTAGGAGACCAAAAACTGGCCCATTTTTGGCGAAAATGGGACGTGCGGAGGGTTCTGGAGGCCAAAAATATATTTGGTATTTGATCCATAAGACGCCCCGAAATTTTCACCCACTTTTAATGGGGGAAAAGGTGTATATACTTTAGTTCAGAGGTGTCAAAGGACAGGCCATGTCCACCCAGCTCCGCAAATGGGAAAATGTCATAAAATGTCATGTAATGGCAACGTGATGCAGCAAGTTTGACACCTGTACTTTAGTTAGATCTAATTAATATTATCAAACAGCACATTTTTCAAAGTTAAGACTTCTAAATTATTTCAAAAGTACCATAAGTTAACTTCACAATCATTTAAATATCAACAAAATGTCAACAAAACAGAAAATGCAATAGCTCAAACACATGAACAAGAAAAATTATCTAGGAACATATTAAAAGTGAAGGGTTTTAAAATGAAATAATTTGAAATCATTATTTTAAATATATAATATGAACACACCTTTTTTTTCTTCACTGAATTTGTAACGTCTTCCTTGTTTGAAGGATCTTAATATTTAAAACAAAAAGAAAATATTCAACTTGATCTTTAAGCCCTAAGGCAAACATAATTATCAATCCTATTTAATTTTAAAGAAATTCTGTTGCAAGTATTTAATTACTGAAAAAACTTAAAATACAGGAAGAAAAACTTATTCCAAGTCTCTTTGAAAGTTATTTAGAACAACACATAAAATATGTATTTCTTTCTTAACCTCTTAGTTAACTCAATAAGCAAGCTACAATTCAGTAATGCAGCAATTGCAAGAAAAGTTTTCTGCAAGGGAAACTTTCATGTCCTCATCACGCAGCATTAAATGTGATAGCATTTAAAATCATAACAAGAATATACTATATCTGTTAGCCTAACCTGGATACTATATAACGCTAACCTTCCAACAACTTGTTTCCACATTGCCATGGCAGATATCTATGGTAAGTTCATATGTACAACGACACATCCAAGTTCCCCAACAACTGATATTAAGAGGATACTTCTCCCAATACTAGAAATGTTACCATTATGAATGCTAGCTATATATAGAGAGAGATTTGGCATAAATTGTTTTAATTTCTTTTAAGATCAACATTGTTGGCGTAATTACATGAGCTATGGAATGTGGGAAAGTCATTCTTTTTATAACTTCAAACAATTAAACTTAATTGAATGACTCCAGATGTCATGCTTTGATATTTTTAAGGCTACAAAGCATATCTGAATTATAAAAGTTCATATTAATTTTAATGGAATTAAACATGGAATTAAATGATGCCATGGTACTTATTTGGCCATTCATTTAAAATTTATCATTAGATAAATATCTGATCCACCTCCCATCTGGACCACTCTGCTGAAACAAAAAAAAATCATGATCCTTGAATTTTAAAATGCAGGAAACAGGTTGCAACAGTATATTGATAGTATTTTAAAAACCAAATAGGTTTTTTGAATCACAAAACTGGACTTCATGCAATTTATGAAGTACAGACTTTGCCTGATATGTCTATCTGGCACTTAGATCTATTAACTGAAATACAAGCACATGTGTATATGCAAAAACAACCTTAAAACACTGAAATATGAGTTTGAGCAGACTTGTGTAAACAAAGGGTTTTGATTTTGCAAAGAATTTTGTGCTTTGGGGAAATCTGCTCAAGATACTGTATGTACTAAACTATAACTCATAAAAGATTAAGCTATAACACACTTACAATTTCTGTTAACTTTTGCTTCAACAGGCTAATATAGGAAGACTTTTAAAAACTGTTTATAAGGTAATGAATTTGGCAGAAAAACAAATATACTCAAACATTCCTCAGAACAGTTTAACTGCCCAAGATAGCTAAATTGTTAGAATAGCAAATATATCCCAAAGAACAAATGACATGGTTTGTGAAAATGTCAAAAGAAGGCCAAGAAATTGACCAACATGACTCACTTACTGTATTTTGGGTTCCAGCTTTTATAGATTACTGGTAAAAAACTTATGCCAGCATTTTCCTGTTTTCTGAGAAAAAAACATACCAAAATTACAGTTAATTTTATGTTTGTGTATATTATTGATATTATGTTTGTAATAATGTATCTGAGCGCCTTTAAAAAAAATCTGAAGATATCTTAACAAAATTACAATCCAGAATCATCTAGTCAAAAAAAAGAACAATCGGTGACCCACTCCATTAAAAAATAAGCAAATAAAACTAAATTTGTTCTGACCAACATGAAGGTAGATAGTACATATAATTAGGAATACAGCTATTCCTCAAGTTATGACAGTTCAATTAGCGTCTATTCAAAATTACGACCCCCCCAAAAAAAGTACTTACAACCTGATCCTGAACTTACATATGTTGCAACAACATATCGCTGGTTCACCCTTACAGAGACGCTGCAACATACCCCGCCTTCCGTCCAAAATCCTGCCCCCCCCGGCCAGGTCTCCACAGACTCTAGGCCTGCTTTGCTAGCCTCCCAGATCCTGCTCCTCTCCACCAATGTTCCCTCTAATTTTTTTTCAGTGTGAGCGGAAAAGTATAGTGTTTGAGCGGCACATTTTCATGCCTGAGCACCTTAATTTTTTTCACAGATGTCACCTAAGACAACAACGAAATCAGTATTATTTGAAACTCAAAGTTATGTTTATTCAAGGTACCCGCTTAATTAAAAGTGTTATATAATATCAGTATCACTTAACAACGGTCCTGCTTAGCAACCAAAATGTTGGCTCAGAAACTCTGGCATTGAAGCGTGCAAGTCTTAAAGCTGTCAAGTTACAAGAGCCTCGCACCCCTAACCCTTTAGGAAAAAACCCCCAGGGATCTTCAAACCTGACAGCCTTAAGCCTTGTGGACTTCAACTCCCAGAATACTTTTCCGCTCACACTGAAAAAAAATTAGAGGGAACATTGCTGACGGGGTGAAGCATAGCTTGCATTGTTCCTAGTGCAGATTCTTTTCCCAGCCTTGGGAGCTGAAGTCCTCCGTCCCTCCCTTATTCCTGTTTCCTTTTCCTTCATTATATTCAATTGTTTCAATATTAAGTGTAATTCTTCCTTCCTAACATTTTTCCATTTTTTTCCTTATATTCTTTTCCATTTCAACATTGTCTTTGTTCCTTCCATTCTTCCTTCCTTCTTTCAATCCTTCCAATATTTTTTCCTTCATTCCCTTGTCTGTTTCAATATTAAGTACATTTCTTCCTTTCTTCCTATACTTTTTCCCATTTTCTTCCTTATATTCTTTTCCATTTCAACATTGCCTTCCTTTTTTCCTTCCTTCCTTCCTATACGTCTTTCCATTTTCTTCCTTATATTATCTTTTCTGTTTCAACAGTCTTTGTTTCTTTCTTCCTTCCTTCCTATACTTCTTCTTTCATTCATTATATTGAATGAAATTAATATTTCCATTTCAATATTAAGTGTAATTCTTTGTTCCTCCTTCCTTCTTTCAATCCTTCCAATACTTTTTCCTTCATTCTCTTTTCCTTCAATATTAAGTGCAATTCCTTCCTTCCTTCCTTCCTAAGTTATTTCCATTTTCTTCCTTATATAATATTTTCTGTTTCAACATTAAGTGCCTTCCTTCCTTCCCTCCCTCCCATCCCTTTCTTTATGTTTTCTTCATGCTTTCTTTTCTTTTTCCTCTGCTCTTTTTAAATCCCCCCCCTTCTTCTCCTCCTCTACATTTAGGTTGGATTAGTTTGTACAACGGTCATCAAACTTCTGAAGTAAAAATAAATAAATCATATTTAAGAAGAAGAAGAAAAAGGAAGACGTTTTTAGTTAAGTCAAACGTTTTAATAAAAGTTTCATCTTTTAAGATTCGTCCAACACATCCAATTGTAACCTTAACAGTAAAGAATATCACCCCAGCTGCTAAAGGTTCAACCAGTCTGAGAACCATTGAAAAGACAACAGTGCAGCAAAATCCAAAAGACACAACTTCCTCACCGCCATTGCTTTGGTACCAAATCTTTGAGGAAGGGGGTCCAGAAAGGAGGAGGAGGAGGAGGAGGAGGAGGGAACCAAAGAGAGGCTTTTACCGGGTCTGCGTCTGCGCCCCACAGCCAGGACCGTCCTTGCACCTCAAGCCGCGTTTCTTCCTGCAAAGGCAAAGCCCTTCGGGCAACCCGAGAGTTCCGCTTGACGCCAGAAGGGCTTTGCAGGAAGAAACGCGGCTTGAGGCGCAAGGACGGTCCTGGCTGTGGGGCGCAGACTCGGCAAAAGCCTCTCTTTGGTTCCCTCCTCCTCCCCCTCGTTCCACAGCCTGCATGACGCTGCCGCCCAGGCTGAGAGCTGCCTGCCGCTGAAACAAGTTTGGGGAGGTCCTTTGCAGGCAGCCAGTTCTAGCCGCCTGCAAAGGACTTCCCCACGTTTGCTTTGAAAGAAACCTCTGCGCGGGAGTTAGAAACCTCTGCGCGGGGGTTTCTTGCCATGTGCGCGGCCGCGCGGCCGCGCACCTTAGAGGGAACAGTGCTCTCCACCCCATTTCCCATCACGTATTTACTTTTCAAAGATCTCCAGAGTTCTAGAATCAATTGACCCACATGGCAGAAAAGCCAAAGTCAATTTATTTGGATGCTGGTGAAGCTCTAAAAACGTGAAATCTAAGGAAAACAGCTTTGAATAAAAGACTTCGGCTTTTCTGCCATGAGGCCAGTGTCCCTGAAGGCTTTGTTTCAGCCCAGCCTGGACAGGCTGCAGCAGGCTCCTGCTTGTTGCTTACTAGCTGGTTTGAATAAGCTGCTTCAGGGATTGGGGTGTGAAAACAGCGGCAGCAGCTAATCAACATGAAGCTTGTTTCCTTTGTCTCATCGGGCTAAACTGCAAACTCCACGTTGATTGGCAACTTCATATGCAAAAATATTAAAATTAAAGAATTTCAAATGTGAAAATAAATTATATTGTAAAGAGTTTACATGTGGAATTGCTAACCTTTTGCAAGTTTTCATAGCTATAGGGCAATTTTTGCCCTTATTAAAACTGATGTCATCTTTTTTGCTTATTTGTTGCTTTATTTGAACCTGCAAAGAAATTATTAAAGTTAGTACAAGTTTTCCAATAATTTATTCTAATGTTTATTTTTTAAGAATACATTATTAATGAACCTATAACAATATTCACAAACATTATTTACAAATACTACTACTTATTCAATGTATTGTTTTCCAAATGAACTTCAAAGTCAGGGTAAGAATATATTGTCAATCTCAGAAAAAGAGTAAACCAAAATCTCTGACATACTAAGTTTCAAAGCAGAAGATGAAAAAACAGGGAAGGCTTCATGTAAATTAAAACTATTGCTGCTACATCTGCTTTTGTTACTGAAAACCAACACTAGAAAAACTAATTTTATTAATTAAGTCTCAGAACGTACCTTTACAGAATCTTCTGAAGTATTTAGTTTATATACAGCTTTGAATTGTTTGCGATCCACTGGGCACGAAGCCGTTGTCTAAAAGATTTAAATTAGTATTCAGAATTTTAAAATGAATATTTGAAATTGTTTTTTTAATTATAAGTACAGGCTTTGGTTATAATTCATGAGGGATATAAAACATAAACTTGCATCATATTATCCTGGCATCGACTTAGAGCTCTAAGGTATTATCATGTATTTATTTTTCACATTTAATGTCTATATTTTAATTTTTATATACTGTTTTTATATTTTGAAGTTTAATAGTATACTTCCCAGAGTCCCTCCTTGACAAACAGGTGGTTTGCAAATGTAGAAAATAAGTATTATCATTTACATATATTAACATGCAATCTTACATGAACGGACTCCTGCTTGAGCAATGCATTATTATTTACTCACACAGATAACCCACAAATGCTTGGATGATCCTTGAATTGATTTAACACAGAATGTGGAAAATTAAGAACCATTCCATGAGCAGAATAACAATATAATTCACTCAAATGTTCAGCAGTTACAAAATTTCCTTTGAGAAGCTGGAAGTCAATTGTTGTTTCATTTTGATTATTTTGGAAAGCTTTAGTAGCTTTTCCTTCTAGGAAAAATGGATTTTTTTGCTAGATTTCCCCCCCCCCTCGTACATATAGATATAATATCTTTATTAAATATGGAAAGTTGGTTAAATAATAAAGTTTATAACTTCACAGTCCTGTAGAGTAACACAATGCGAACCTGCGCATTGCAAATCTCTTTTAACTCAAGCAAATTTATGTTATTTAAATTTAAAATCAAGTAATTTTACAAAATAACTAATTAACCAAATGTTTTATGTGGAAACAATAAATTTTAATTGTCCAGGCTTGATTGAAATTGAATGAAGATAACATATAGAAGCAAGTATTACATACATGTTAACCCACTCATCACTAAGTAAGGGCAATAGAATTTATTGTTTGTTTGTTTATTTACTTATTTAATTCAAGCAGGAATGGATTCCTTACATTAAAATATATTACATGGCAAGGCAAACTATGGCATTTAGAATATGTTTTCGAAGAAACTGTTTAAAATTATTAAAATAACTAAAATAGAAATGACCAATAATTTAAAGCAGTGTGTGTGTGTGTGTGTGTTAGTGATTAGGAAAAAAAAAGAAAAAATTAAGAACTAAAAGTAGGTTTACTTGAATGCTTTTTCCTACAGAGTCCTTTATAAACAACGACATATAAGTTAGGGACGTATGAGTATGCTTTTAATGTATGTACACATATTCATTTCCTTTTTTGTTTTTTTTATTGCTTTTCTAATTAGTAAAAAAAATAAAATTAAAGAATGTATGTACATAACCACAAACACAAGTTATTGAATATGGTGGTACCTAACTGACTGAATCCAGCATAGACTGCAGCATCAATTTGGCTGAAATTAATTGAATAAGGGAAAGGACTTTGAGAGTTACACAAGAACTGTTACATAAGCAAAGAGGGCTGAAACATTCTTGAAACCCTAAGAGCACAAGAGCATTGGAAAATGACTCAGACAGGTTCCTCTCTGATTCACGGTGGCTTAAGAAGGATGGTGATGTAAAACAGAACCACGTTTGCAAGAGATTCTGTTATTTCAGCCTGTTTCAATAAAATATAATTTTCCTATGCAGTTGATTTTTCTGGTCTGGTCTACCTAGTAGGATTGAAAAGAATAGATGCTTGTTAGGAAATAAACTTGTATTTAAAAAGATTTATTTCTGAGCAGAAATGCTTTTACAGTAGTATTGAAAGGAAAACACTTGAAGTTTTCTGGATTAATTATGCAAATAACAGCAAAGAATAATTGGAACAGTTTTGCTGTTGCTGCAGTTAGAGAATGCTTAGATTAAAGCTTATGTTTATTTTGCTAACAAGTACAAATTATTATTTGTTCTTTACAAATGAAACTATTACTCTGGTATCTTATTTAACTTGCAAGCTCCATTTGCTTTTACAGCTTAGTTCCAAACAGCTCACAGCCCAGTAGTGGGCTGAGGACTCAGGAGCCATTCTATATAATGTTGATAGAATATAATCCAGAAAAAAAAAACCATTGTGGAAGCTTGGAATGAGATTCCAAGCTTCCAAGTCTTAGATGAGAGAATGTCAAATATGTAATTAGACTATTCCTAGATCCAAGAATAAATGAGAATGTTGATTTTGATGAACATCTGCTTAGTTAATGTTTATTTCAAATACATAGAGTGTGAGTATGTACACACACACACGTATAGTTTAGTTTAGTTTATTAGTTTTGTATGCCGCCCACTCCCGGAGGACTCCAGGCGGCTTACAATAAAAAGGGAGAGGGGATAAATAAGACAATACAACAGTTTAAAAATTACACCAACATTCATAATTGAAGTAGGGCTGGATACTTCAACAGCCCCAGGCCTGCCAGAACAGCCAGGTCTTTACGCAAGGCCGGGAGGGTAGTAAGGGTCCAGATCTCAGCGGGGAGATCGTTCAAGAGGGCCAGAGCTGCAACAGAGAAGGCCCTCCCCCAGGGGGTCGCCAGCCGACACTGGCTGGCAGATGGAATCCGGAGAAGGCCTAGTCTGTGCGATCGAATCGGTCTTTGGGAGGTAATTGGCAGGAGGCGGTCTCTCAGGTCCGATGGCATGTAGGAAATACACACAAAAACATATGCAAATATCCAAAATATTATAGCAATAGCACTTACACTTATATACAGCTTTACAGTGCTTTACAGCCCTAAGCGGTTTTACAGAGTCAGCATATTGCCCCCAACAATTTGAGTTCTCATTTTACCCACCTTGGAAGCATGGTAGGCTGAGTCAACCTTGAGCCTGTTGGGATTTGAACTGCCAAATTGCAGGCAGCCAGCCAGCAGTCAGCAGAAGTAGCCTGCAGTACTGCACTCTAACCAGTGTGTCACTGGGGCTCGTTATAAAGAATATTATGAACCTAGGAGAGCTGACATTGCAATGGCACAACATGCGATCTTGGTGCTCCAAGATTGCAGTCGAATTTCTGCTGCTCCATTTGGACCTAAACCGTCCCGGAGAGATGGTGATTGAGAAGGGCACCTCCTGCTGATCTCAAGTCTCTGAAAGATCCAGGAATAGCCATTTTTTTCCGGCGACAGAAACACAGCTAATGAAGCTGCTGAAGTTGGGACAGCTCTGGAACAGGAAAAAAACGGAAAGAGAAAGTGTGTCGAATTGGTGAGGAAATTTTATTATTAGAGGAAGAGATTATCCAAGAAAAAAAATGTAAGTTAAGATTGAAGACAGAAGACTGTAGGCGGCGAGACTGATCTGTATTGAACTTCGTGTGTAATCCAGTTTCTATTTTTTTTTTCACGGTTGGAACTTTTGCAGGAGATCACTATTTTTTAAACTGAATGGATTAATTCTTTCTTCTTCTTTTTTCACGTTTGTTTTTACCTATGGATTAAAATTCTCCTTTTTTTATAATGGTTGATTTGATTGATTGAATTGTTTTTGATCTCCATTTAAGGTTTTTTTTTTTAATATAAAGAAGATAATAATAAGGATTATAAAGAGGGTTGTAACAACAGGAGGAAAAGCAGTTATACTGCCACTTAGAGGCTGTTTTTTCTTCTTTCTCTTTGATCACTTGAGATTCAAGGTTCTTTCAGTTTGTTTACAGAAGAGCACAGGTTCTTTTTTTTAAAATATAATTTTTTATTTTTGAATAAACACAGACAAAACACACCACAAAAATAACTTCCATTACAAATTGTAAAAAGTGTGTCAATTGGTTACAAAGAGCTTTCGTGCATCCCTTCCACAGTCATCACCCACAATTCATATCAAGTTATATATTTTAAATCAAATATATTTATATATATTACTATCATCATACCTCAATTTTCAAGACTATAATTGTTTTTACATCCCTTTATATAAAATATTCCAAAATTTAAAGCAAAACCACATGATGGCATTCCGTTATCCATTTTCAATATCATCCAGTAACATTACATCTTTATAACACTTTCTAAATAAAAATTAATTATGTTTAATAACAAAGTTTCTAAACCTCCTTTCTTAAATCACTGTTTATAATTTATATCCAATTTTCCTTTTATCATGTCAATACAAATATTACATTATTATCATTATCAATCATTTATTTAACAGTATCCATCATTTCATATATGTATGTATGTATGTATGTATGTATAGTCTTAGTTTAATTAAGTTTAACTTACTCTTTTTAATATTATAAGCTTTCATACATAAGTTTCTAAACTTCCTTTCATGATCACCATTTAGAATTTATATTATTTTATTATTTCCTCGTATCAAACCAATACATATGTGTACATTGTTATCATTATCAATTATTTATCTAACTATATCCATTATCACTTCATTTTTAACATAATGCTCTAATTTTAACTAAATTTGACTAATATTTTGTTATCAGTTTTCATATCACAACCTGTGTCTTTCCAGAAATCGTGCAGTCTTATGTCTTTTGCCATTTGTGGAATTAATCTTCTGATTATTTCCTTAATGAAATTTGTGTGGACTTCTCTTCGCAACTTGTTGCTTTTTACATATCTTGTAAAATCTCGAGACCCTCCGTCAGCTTCTTTAATCAGCTTATCTTTGGTTATCAGTAGTGCTTTTGTCAAAGTTTCTCTCCTTGAATCCATCAATTCTTCTCTTTTTTCTTCTTCTATATCTTGAAATCTGGGGTAGAGCTCCTTTCCATCTATCTTCCCTTTCCATGTTCCACTCTTTCCAACCACACTCAGTTCACCGTCAGTATCCACAATTATCTTGCCTCTTTCTTCATTTCTCCCCTGGGTTTTTAGGATTCTAACCTCCGCTTTTTCCATTTGCTGGATATCTTCAACTCTTCCATCAAATTTCACTGCATTACAATCTATATTTTCCAATCTCTTCTCAATTCTCTCTGTTGTTTCTAATAATTTTTGAACTTCAAACATAATCTGTTGTAATGCTTTGGTTTCTTTTTGTAGCAGTGCGATTCTTCCAACTAGTAAACACTGCCACTCTAGTTTCAAAACAAGGTTTTGTTTTCACTTTTCTCCAGCTGCCAAAGAAGCATCCAAAGAGCACTTGCATAAACAACCCATGCTCTTCTCCTTATCTCTTCTGTAAACAAGCTGAAGCCTTTGAAGTGCAAAGTCAAAATGACCAAAGAGAAAAAAGAGAAAGCAATATTTCCAGGACTCAACCTCCAACCTCCAAGTGGCATTGCAACTTCTTTTCCCTCTGATATTACTACCCTATTTATATTCCTTTTATATCTTCTTTTATTCCAGGCTTAAAAGAAACAAAATTCTAAAATGGAGCATAATAAAGAGAAAAAACCCATCCAAACCAATATTATAAAAATAAAGAAAAAGTTTTAATCCATAGGTAAAAAAGAAATAGAAGAAAAACCAATACTTTCACTTTAAAAAGTAGGAAATATTTGCAAAACTTCCATCCATTAAAAAAAAGGATAACACACTGTCCAATATAGTTTAATTTTGCTGCTTATTTTCTTTGCTTTGCAAGTTTAATTGAGCTTTGATTTTTTTTGGGGGGGGGGCAGTCTCTTTTATAACAATAAAATTTCCTCACCAGATGGACACACTTTCTCTTTCCGCTTTCCTCCCGTTCTGGAGCTGTCCCAACTTCAGCAGCTTTTGGCTGCTCTTTTGTCGCCGGCAAGAAAAGATTCTGTTGGATCAATCAGGGACATTGCGATGTCCCTGAGATCAACAAGATATACTCTTCTCTGTCACCGTCTCTTCGGGACGGTTTAGGTCCAAAAGGATCGTCCAGCGGCAAAAAAAATGCACTGCGACCTCGGAGCTCCGAGATCGCATGTCGTACCATTGCGACGTCAGCTCCTGTCTGAGCACAAGTTGTTTATACAGATGCCTTTTGGAGGTTCTATCACTAGCTATTGGAGGGAAGACAATATTTTGACTTGAAAGATAATAAATGAACCTGTTTGAAGTTTATTAAAATAGCCTTGAACCCTCTGCAAAATTGAAAGAATGGCTCAGCAGGAAAAAGAAACTGTAACATTGCAAATGATTATGTTTGAAATTCAAAATCTATTAGTTGTGATAGAGAAAAGAGATTGGAGAATATGGAATACAAAACAGAAAAATCTGATGGAGAAACTGAGGATGTTTACCAAATGAAGAAAGTGAAGGACAGAGTTCAAAAGATGGAAGAAAAAAATGAGCAAAAAGATAAGAAAATTGTGGATACTGACAACAAAGTGAGTGTAGTTGGTAACGGCAAGAGTGGAATATGGAAAGGGGAGATAGATGGATTGGAACTCTATCCCAGACTTCAAAGCACAGAAGAAAAGAGAGAAAAATTGACAGAGATAAGGAGAGAAATCTTGACAGAAGCACTAGTGATAACCAAAGATAAGCTGATGGAAAGAACAGCTGTTCGGTTTCAAGCTTTTACGAGATACGAAAGGAATAACGTTGCCAAGAGAAGTTTATACAAGATTTATTAAGAAAGTAACATTAATGCTACAAATGGCAAGAGATATAAGACCGTACTATTACTGGAAAGATACAGGTTGATGCAATGAAAATGTATAATAAAAACAATGCTAAATTTAGTTTACTAGTAGTATGTATAAAATGAAGTGACAATAGCTACTATTAAATAATGATTAATAATAATAATAATACATATAGATATATTAGTTTGATAATATGAATTTTTATATAAACAACACATGGAGATTATGAGAGGAGATATAAAAGTTTTATCTAGAATATATTATAAAGATGCATTGTGATTGGATGATTTTAGGATGATTTAATGTAATGTTATATAATCCTATTCTAGATTTTGAATATTATATATAAAAGGCTGTAAAAACAATTATAGTGAAATTAAGGTTGAGATATAATAATTGTGATATACATGAATATAGGTGAATTTAAAACATGCGATTTGATATAAAAAGCAGGTGGTGACTATGGAAGAGATACATGGAAATACTGTAACCAACTGACACACTTTCTACAATTTGTAATGGAAGATGGGGTTTTTTGTTTGTCCTTGTTAAAAAACAAATAAAAATAGTTTTAAAAAAAGAATATTATGATCCTATGTAATTTTTTTTAAAGTTTTTTTTATTTTAACTGAACAAAAACATGAAAAAAAGAATCATCCTTCATTACATCTTGTAGAAAGCGTGTTGATTACTTACAGATAACTTTCGTGCATTTCTTCCAGTCATTACTTATAGTTCATATTAGATTATACACTTTAAATCAAAAATCTTTGTATATCTTACTATCAATGTACCACAATTCTCATTTGACTACGATAACTTGAACGTGCTTTTACCTCAAATCATTCATACTTAAAGACACAACCACATAATGGCATTCATTAGCTATTTCAAAAAATCCTCCAATAACATTACACCTTCATGACATCTTCTAGGTAAAAGTCAATTAATAAAGTTTCTAAACCTTCCCCCCCCCCAACTCACTGTTTAGGATTTGTATCCAAGTTGCTTTTGCCAATACCAGAGCATGTATATATCATAAAACAATATCCATTTATTTTTCCTTGTTGTTATTATAATTGGCTAAAAATCGCTTACTATTTATATCCCATCTCCTCTCGTCAGATCCAGAAAAAAAAACCTTATGCCTTTATGACAAGATCTAAATAAAAATTTGTTAATAAAATTATTGATCTTTTCCCCAGATCGCAATTTGTAATTTAAATCCAAATTTCTTCTACTAGTTTGCCAGTACATGTATATATCATTAAGCTGTATCCATTATTTCATTACTGTTATTATAGTTAATTATTTGTTAACAAATAAACATTTAATAACAATCTAAAACAATCTAAGAATTACTACATTCCTACTTATTGATCACCAAGATTAACTAATTTTTTATTATCAACTTTCATTTTCAACCTGTATCTTTCCAGTAACAAAATAGTCTTATCTCTCTTGCCAATTGTGATCAGTCTTCTTTTTGTCTCCTTTATAAGGATTTTATAAACTTCTCTCGGCACTTTGTCGCTTGAAGGATCTCTTAGGTAATCTCGTTGCCCTCCAGCCATTACTAAAATTAGCTTATCTTTGGTTGTCAATCGCGCTTCTGAAAGAATTTCTCCTCTTAAATCCATCATCATTAGCATTTCTTTTTCTTCTGTATCTTGGAATCTGGGGTACGGCTCCAGTTCGCCGAATTCCCTTTTCCATATTCCCTTCTTTCCACTTTCACCCACATTTGCTCCATTAATAAATTCATCTATTGTCTTGTCTTTATCTTCTATGTCTTCATTCTCCCCTTTAATTTTTGGGGCTCTAACCTCTTCATCTTTTGCTGTGAGGAAGACTAGTCTTTCCAACTTCTTTTTAATTCTCCCATATCCTTCCAATAGATTTTGAATTCCAGCGAAGATATTTTGGAATTTTAAGGTTTCCTCATCTGAATATTGATCCATGTTTCCAAAAAAGAAGGAAAGAAAAAAAAAACCCTAATAACTACTGCCACTCTAGCCTTCCAGGCCTCTTTTATTTATTTATTTTATTTTAGGTTGACTTGAACACAAGATCTTTTATGCTCTTCAAAGGAGAAGTTTTTTCCCCCCCTTCTCTCCCCTGCCAAAAAAGTTCTCAAAGGCACCTGTGAAAACATTTCATGTCCTTGGCTCTTTATCAGTTTTTGTAAACAAGTTGCAAACCCTTCAGCTACAATGTCAGTGAGATCAAAGAAGGAAAGAGAAGAGATACGTTGTTTCAAAAACTCCAGCCTCTGACCTCCGAGTGGCAGTGTTGCTACTTTTCACTTTCTAATATTTATCTTTGGCTTATAGGAAACAAAGTTCTTTAAATTTCTTTGCTGGAATTTAATAACAATGTAATAACAAGTAAAAAGAAGAATTGTTAAAATAAAAAGGGAAATTTTAATCCAAAAGTCAAAAAATAAAGCAACAAAAAGCAGAAGAAAAAAATCAATCCGTTCACTTTAAGAGGAGAAACGAGAAACGTTGCGAGCACTTCAATCCACAAAGTATAATTACAAAGGAAAAAAAGCTTTCCAAAGCAATCCAGTATGAGTTAATATCGCCACTTAATTCTTTTGCTTAAGGATCTAATTTGGCTTAAAAAAATTTCTTTGGGCAGTCTTTCCCAAAATAGAAAAAATACCTCACCAGATGGACTCACTTTCTCTTTTCACTTCCTTCCTTCCGGAGCTATCCCAATTTCATCAGCCTGGGGCTGCCTGTTTACCGCCGGCTGGAAGTGCTTCCCTTGGGTCTATCAGGGACTTTGCGATGTCCCTGAGACCAGCAAGGCTTCATCTCCCTAATCACTGTCTCTACAGGATGGTTTAGGTCTCAAGGGACCCTCCAGCGGCGGGTCCACATTGTGACATCGCGACGTTGGATTCTCCTTCCGATCCAATGTAATTTTTAATGGGGCAATGATACACCCGTATCTAGCTGTTTTTTGGCAATAAAGAGGATGCATGTCATATGGCTCAATTTTTTTCCATTACATCAGTCCTCTGTACAACCTAGATATCAGTTATGTATCTGCTATATTTCCGTTTGGAACAGAATTTGAAATAATTATAGAAACTCAGCATTTTAATCTCCAACTACAAAGAAGAGACAGTATTATTTAGTTCTATACAGCAAAAGAAAGGAACGAGTTTGGTGTTTACATTTACAATAAGTATTAATCACTATTTAGTATTCATGGGATCAGAACAGCTTCAGTAGATGAGCAGTCATGTAAATATTTTAAATTAATGAATAAAAAATAAAAGAGCAAGGTGCAGGGACATTGTACAATCATATGAATATTTATTCAGAATTAAATCCTACTAAGAATAGACTATGAAAAGAAGGAAATTATGATGCAATCTTGGAGAGAGATGATAAAATATAAATATATTTATAAGCCTCTGTTAAGAAGATCGGAAACTGCTTTTTTATTTTTTCTTTCACCTTTTTTTTCTTATTTTCTCTTGTTTTCTTATCTATTCACTATTTTATTTTCTAAAATGTGTATTATTTTTAATCTTATTAAAATATCTTTAAATAAAAATTATATGTATAAAACAGAATTGTCCTACCATGTTTCCCTGGAAAGATGACATAATATGTACACTCTGGCAGTACACTCCGCCGGCAGCTAGCCCACAACCATAGAGCATATTCCCAGAGCGGCAACTGCCGGAAGACTCGGCATCCTACCTCCGTGCTTTGGAAGCCGTAGAAAAAAACAAATGGCGGCAGCAGCAGCGGAGATGCCCTGGCTCTGCAGGGAGTTAGGCAAGGGCATTGTGAGCCTGGGAGTCACGCGAGCAGAAAAGCCACTCGCGCAACCCGCCTCTTCAGCCATGCAGAGCCCCATTCACTGACCTAGGGGCATTCCGAAGGCACCAAGCCGCGGGAGCCGGCGAACAGGCACTCATGCGGCTTGTCGACACCCCTAGGTCAGTGAATGGCAAGGGATCAGTAAAAGTTATTATATCTTTCAGAATAGAAGAAGATATGTGATACTACTGTTTATAAGAATTGCTTTAAGAAAGTAAGGCTCATTTATAGCTGTATGCAAACAGTGTGGCACAATTTACATTCGGGCGACTCTTCAAAGAGCTACTTTAAGAATGCTGGGTATGAGAGTGAAGCTGTTTTAAAAACTGGACTTGATCTATCAATCACTGTCTACATTGCTTTCGAAAAAAATTATATTCCAAAGCAGCTTTTCAAGACATATCAAAATTTAATGCTTACAAAATACTATGCATGAGTATAGGTGGTCCTCAATTTACAACCACAATTAGGACTAGAACTTCTGTTGCTAAGCAATATAGTCTTAATGACTTGCTAACTTGGGTTTCATGATTTTTACAGCAGTTGTTAAGTGAATTTGGCTGCCCTCATAGACTTTGCTTGTTGGAAGTTCCCTGGAAAGGTTCATGTGACCTTAGGACATTGCTACCATCCTAAATACATGTTGAGTGCAAATTCCAACAATTGATCAAATTTTAATCATGTGACTGCAGAACCTCTATGACACTCCTAAATGTGAGGACTGGTTGTAACTTATTTTTTTCAGTGCTCTTGTAACTTCAAATGTTAGTTAAAGACATGGTTGTAAGTTCAGGAGTAGCTGTAACGAAGTTTGTTGTTTGGAGGCCAACCAAACCAAAACAAAAAAGTATTTTTTTATTTTTTTTAAAGTAAACTATTTTTAAATTTTGATTGCAGCTCTTAAGACTTACTTCAGCCCATTTAAGAATGCAGGCCATGCAGAAGATATGGTTGCAATTTTCAGGAAAGCCAACTTCCTGCTCTGCCAAACAATTTAGACAGATTGGGCAGCGATCATCTTCATCAGATAAAAAGTCAAAGGAGGAAGAAGAGTTTTCTTCATTCTCCTCACCTGTTATGAAATGCATATAAATAGATTGAAATTACTAATGTAGAGTTATACAATAAAAATACGGAAAATAAAGAAAAATTTATAAGCTAAATTATATGCTAAACAGCTAATAAGAAATTCACTATATAGAATGAGTATGTATGTATGTGTGTATGTATATATGTACCATATTTTTCGGAGTATAAGATGCACAGGAGTATAAGACACACCAAGATTTTGAAGAGGCAAATTTTTAAAAAAGTTTTTGCACTCTGCAGACCTCCCAAAAACGGCCCATTTTTCGCAAAAATGGGTCCTTTTTTTTTAATAAAAAGGGTATGAATAGACTTTAGGCGGCTTGTAGAGTGCTCCTAGGAGGTGGTGGGGGCACAAATGAGCCCAAAAAAGTCCATTGTTTGCTTATTTCTGCCCTCCCCAGCCCCCAGGAGCACTCTGGAAGCCTCCTAAGGGCTATGCATGGCCATTTTGGTGAAGGGGCGGGGTTTCACGAGGCAAAAAATGCTGTATTCAGTGTATAAGAAGCACCCAGATTTTCAGCTTCTTTTTTGAGGGGAAAAAGGTGCATCGTATACTCTGAAAAATACGGTATGTATGGTCAGAACTTGATTTTTTTAAAGATAATAATATACCTTTACATGGAGGAGGAATTACAGAAAATTTAAGGAAGAACCAATATATTTAGTTAATATATTAACTAAAATAATTGGTTCTTCCTTAAATTTTCTGTAATTCCTCCTCCATGTAAAGGTACCAAATGCACCAAATGTAGATGTCCAAGATATTTTTACTCAACACATAGCCCTTTTCCATTGTTAATCTGTGGCAACAGCAACAATTGTAATATTTTGGGAAGCAGGAAACTTCTCAACTAGAATCTGACTGAGATAGTACCTCCAGCTCCTATCAACATTGTCAATTATAAGATGGGACTTGGAGGAAGTAAATAGCTAAATCCATAGGTTTCAGAAAGATGTTAATATAAATAAAATAATGCATATATTTGATCTAGAAATATAGTGGAGTATTTCAAGTCTCATTTTTTTCAGAAAATCAAATAATAAGTTAGCTACCTTTTGCAGCCTCATGTTTGTCATCGTCTGCATTCTGAACAGATTGTTTTTTATTCTTCATTTCTGCTTAAGAAATACTACCTGTAAAATAGGGCCACCAAAGGTTAAATGCTTCCTGGTAAGTGATTTAAATAAACCAACATCCTATATTAAATTATAATTAATTATAAACTTCACTTCAAATCATATTTGACACCATATGTTATAGATATTATTTCTATACCAAACTATTGTATTTATAATATAAAGAAATATTGTGTTTTAACACTGAGTAAGAAATTTATAAATCACATTGTTCCTATATATTTAGGAATATGTGTACACAAAGTCCATATAAATTTACAACTACTACGGTATAATAATGCTTCAGATTCTCTCTTAAAGTGTAATTTTCTAAGCAGACTATAGTCACATGATAAATTTCCTTTCAGTATAAGTCCTATTGTGCCATTTTTCACAAAACATAATGACGGTTATATTTTATCCTGCCTTTTTTATATGTAACTCAAGGCAGCAAGAGTACTTAATATTGTTGCTTCCTATTTGCCCCATAACAACCTTGTGAAGTGGGTGGGCTAAGAGATAGTGATTGATCCAAAGTCATCCAGATGGTTTTAATGCCTAAGAATGTCATTACTGTGCTGTTCTACAAAGAAAAATACAATAGGAATGAATATAAAAATTATAGGAATTTACTTGTTAAACTGGAGAAAGCTGAAAAGAAGTTAGGTAGACAGCATATTGAAAGGGCAGCAAATTGAGAAATACCTTATCTCAGGGAGCAGGGCTTACAGGTCAGATACTTCAGCATGTCATTGAGAAATGTATAACTATGAAAAAACATATATACTTTATTTATTTAGAGCAGGGGTATCAAACTTGAGGCCTGAGGGCAGGTGGTTAATCTGGCCAAAGAGGCCTCAGCCTGGCCCTGGTGTGGTGCTGATTTGCAACCTGGTGGCATGACATCTGGTTTGAACCACAGCCAGCCTTAGAAACCCTTTGGTGTTGGTAGAGGAGGTGGCGAGCACGTGGGGTCTGGCGTCCCTGAGGACTGCGTTCTGAGCGGTTTTTTTTTCCCACCCAAGACTGCCTGCCCTCACCTGTTTGCCGTCTATATGCACGCCCAGAGGGCAGGGCCAAGGCAGCACTGGTCTCTGCAGTCCAGCCTGCATGGACGCCACCAGGTTGCAGATCAGCGCTGCGCCTGCACCAGTGTCTCTATGCCCCGATCGCTGCCCTTTCACGTGTGTGTGGGCGCGCACGTGTGCTCAGGGAGATATCCAGCAGCAGGGGCTCCGCAGCCCGCTGCAACCACTGGATTGGCCCTCCAAGAAGCAGGTGTGGCGGTGGCAGCTGCAATGGTATCAGGCAGAATTAGGGAAGAGGCATATGATGCAGACCATCAGATGTGTCTGCTCTGTCCCACGTGGCTGGGACAGGGTAGGTGGCTGCCCGGCGCATCCACCTCTTCTCCGGATACTGCCATTACAGGCCAAGACAAGGTGAGGCAGGTGATAGGGTGGCTTCTGCCAGACAGCATCGGCACGCCTACTTCATCCTGTCTGTTTTTGCTTGTGGTTGGAGAGGAGGTCACCACTAGTCATCTCAGTCCCCTTGCAGGTCTTGCCTTTGGCCTGCATGTGGAGTGTGTTCTCCTCGTGCACCCAACACACCTTGGCATCATTGTGGACCATTGCCATCATCCAGGCTGCCAGCAGCTCACACAGGTCAATTAGGCTGCTGCCTGGAACACCAGGCCAAGGCCGAGTAGAAGTGATAGAGCACTCCCAAGCCCAGCAGGTAAAAGACAGCCACTGCAAGTGGGGAAAGCCAGATCTCCATCAGCGCCATGGCTGCCCAGACCCAATTTTGATCACATCTCCCCCCCCCCCCCGGTCTCTACTTCCTGCCAAGTGGTGGCAATGGCAGTCCGTAGCAGGGCTGAGGTGCATCAGATGTGGGAGGGGAACATACTCCACGTGCAGGTCAAGGGCAAGATCCATGAGAGGGTCGAGATGACCAGCAGGTGATGGCAGCAGGCTCCGCAGCCACAGTGTGCCAGCTGAGGGGCCAGTAGGCTGTGGCTGGAAACCATCGGCCTCCGTACCCAAAGGGCAGTGAGTGTGCAGTGGCTGACGGTTTCCAGATGCAGCTGCCCTGCCCCCTCCCTTGCCTCACCTCATCCCATGGGACGAGCCTCCTTCTCACCTCCCCACCCGTTGGATTCCCTACCCAACTCCACCTGGCCCCCAGAGGCACTTCCCATGTGAGCGATGTCGAGCTGCTCACATCCCTGAGCCACTCCCAGTCAGCCGTGACCACCTTGGCCATGCCCTCCCCCGGGCAAACAACCACAATGTTGATCTGACCCTTAATGTAATTGAGTTTGACACCCCTGATTTAGAGAATAAGTAGTTTTTAAGTGAAACATCAAGTGAACACTTCACCTAATGACAATCCTAGTTATAGCCATTAAGCAAATCATTCAGAGTTTTTAAGTGAAATATCATGTGACTGTGACTTGCAATCTCGTGCTGGCTTCCTTAATGACTTTGTTAGAAGCTGTCTAGGAAGATCACAAATGATGATCAAATGACTATAGGATGCTGTGATTGTCATAAATGATCCAACAGGCAATTAATCTATTGATGTAGGGACATTGTAGTAGCATGAGGAAAAATATAGAGAGAGGTATAGTGATCTGGCCAGTATAACTTGAACTTTTATCTATTATTTTGCTGACTACTATTTCTTCTTTTCTATACTGCATGTTGTTTAACCTAACATGGAACAGAATGCTTGGTATGTAACTATATGAATAAGACTGGTCAATAGGACCATAGTCTCATGATGCTACTGGATCCAGGTTTCACTTCTAGATTTCAAAAAAACAATCATAACTTTGGCAACTATTTATGGCATGGCAAGAAAACATGGGGGTTATAACTTTATGCTTTTTTCAAACAAAAAGTGAATATTTATAATTCAGGCCATAGACCTACTTCTGCAATGTATATGATGTGGAATGCAATATTGAAGGAGCTGATCCTAATAATTTATTTCACTACTTTACCAGCTTTACATTATTTAAAGTGCCTTGAGTTAGAGAAGGGGAGGGGAAGCGCCTTCTTTGTAGGCATCAGCCACACCTGCTGGGGCTGCTATTATGGTCAGGAAGGCTCCGAAGGAGGTAGCTGCGGTGGCGGGGAGCAGGAAGCTTTTCAGCAGGCACAGCTGATGCCTCCAAAAGCTGTGCTGCCCTTCCGCTTTTCAACCATGAAATTCCAGAATAAAGTTGGGCGGCCTTTGAGCCGTCAAAATCTGCAACAAGAGGCAAGTTCACTTATTCACTTACAAAGTTCACTTATTCCTACCAAGGGCTATTATATGGCTACCATAGTTAGACAAATTCATAACAATATTTGACTATTGCTATTATTCAGTTAAAATATAATTAGAACAGCTCCAGAAATACTGACTATAGATGTTGAGATGTAAATCAAATATACCAAACTGGGGAATTCTGCAACAGTAATTCCTATCACATAAATTGCCACAGTGTAAGTGTCTATCTGTTCATGTTTAGAAATAATTCTGAACATAAAATATATATGCTATTAAACTGCACTCATCCAAAAAGCCTGTGAAAATGTAATTTCATTATTTGAACCAGATAATTAAAGTTCAAGTGGCTTACAACGATGCTTACAGCATACAATTTAACTGAGCAAACCATGATTCCTTGCTGCCCTTATCTTACCCTGAAAGACTCAAAATATATGAACTGACATCTTTCATGTATAATCTTCAATACAGCAAGATCAATAATGTCACTGTGTATTTTATAATTTCCTATAATAAAAACTCTTGGATTGTCATGCAAATTGCATCCTGCACATCAGGGAATCTATGCTTAAATATGCTAAATATTTACATTAATTCTCAAGAATCAGTTCCGTCTAACAGAAGTATTTCAAGAACAAGAAATTGAAAGTTCAATATCACTTTTTTATATCCTTTTTGTATATCCTTATGTCAAAATTCCTGAATATCATTCTTTAACATTACCTTCTGAATCTTCCTTTCAGGCTTATTGACTTACTTTGTCCCATCAAATAATGGAAACACTATTCAGCAATTCTTTAGATGAAGGTAAAAGAATATATTTTGTATTCTCTAAATTGTAACATTCATTGTCCTTTCAAAACCTGAGGTCATTTTTTGTGACTTAAGTAACTGCTATCCATGCGGAAAGGGATAAAATATGGATAGGCATTTCTCCCTCCAGATATACAATTAAGATTTAAAGGATCTGCCTAATCTTTCTCCCTTAAAAAGCAAACATGCTTTTTCAAAGGCAAATGGCTTATTTTTCCTTGAGGAAGAAGTTTCGCTTCTTATCCAAGGAGCTTCATCAGTTGTGACTTTTCTTTTTCCTCGAGGAAAAACAGGTCAGTTGCCTTTTGAAAAAGTACTTTTGAGGGAACCGTGGCCTAGATGGCTGAGAATCTCCATAGACTTTCTCCTTTAACCACTTCAGAGAACCGGTTTGCGGACACTCAATCTTCGCAAACTTACCGTTGTGCAAAATAAGGGTGACTTGCACGCAACCAGTTGTAAACAAAAGAAATCTCAGGCTCTCGTAAACACTTCACTAGAACTAGTTACCGGAGTCTCGCATTTGATTGAACCATCCACCCCCGGCAGTCTGAGCGTAACTTTGTGATAGACGTTGGTCAAACAAACAACATCTCCGCCGACTGCGTCAAAGCAATAAGACCATGTTACCAACAACGCCGTCGTCCAGAAATGGCGTTTTTCAAGGATCTCTCGTGAACGAGACTATCCGATCACTCTCCATGCCTCGGAGGCTCTCCGGGTCGACCCGAGGCCTACTTTCCCCCAGGTCTATCCACGAGAAGCGGCAAGGTCGCAGGCCTCAGGACAGGCCTTTGTCTCCCCTTCACTCCAGCACACGAACATCCGCACCCCTCCCCATGTCGAGCCCTTCTTACCTTTCTCGTCACGAGCACGGAGGCCGCCTGATTAAACGGCGCCTCCGAACGAGCAAGCGAGCGGGGCAAACGGCCAGTCTCCGTCAGTGCGGCCTCAACATAGAGAGCCTGGGCCGCGGTGTCTCCGTGGCACCCTGTGATCTTCGGGGGGGGGGGGGAGGCCTCACGCGGCAGCAGGAAAAGGAAGCAGACCTCTTCCCCAGCGCCTTCGCTACGGAGTCCGCTCCCGTAGCCACCCGTCCCTCGGCTGCAACGATAAACGGAGAGCAAAAGGTCCCGCTCGCCTGGCGGAGAGAACGCCGCTCGGAGGCAACACCCAATCACCTTCCGAAGACGAGGAACGGCGTGATCGGCTGGGAGGCGCGCGACGCTACCTGCCAAAGAGCCAACCGGCCCCCGTTGCCCAGAAGCATTCTGGGAAGGCCCTCCAGGCGCCTGGCAGAGAGGATGCGGAAGTCTTGAGCAGCGGTGAGCGCAGAGCGTGCTCTACAGCGCCCCCAGAGGAAAGAGGGCCGTGTCCGTAAACCCCGAGTCAACCATGCCTTCGGGAAGTGACCTTCTGCTCATCCTACCTGAGTTGACCTCGGAAAATGTAGCGGGATCGGTGGGATCCAAGGGTGAAGGTTAGGTTACGGACTTCGAGGCAGCAGCAAACCTCTTTCTTCTCGCGGCCTTAAAAACGGCATGGGCAGGTCTCTCTAATCCCCCAGGGTTTGATCCCGAATTGAAGGAGGTTTTACTTTCTCATCTGACCTGTTACTGAGCTTCTCCAACCTTGAGGTCACCAGTCAGTTTGGGCTCCGACCGGTACCATTGCCACGTAGCTTGAACCACCGGCAGGAAAATGCTCCTCCGAAGCTTTAACCAACGTTTACCGTATTGTTTCAATTGAAAGAGTTGTTTCAGGAGTTTAAGATAGCGAGAGAGTTTGAGCTGAAAGGAGGAATGAATTTGCATTTGGGTCTCCCGTGTCTACGTGTGATGCTATTCCTTAACTAACATCACACTTCCATTGCGAACTCATTGCCAACCTTCTTTCTCTTCCAAGTTCATAGGGAGAGAAGAAAATACTAGCTGCTGTTATAACAAATAATTTCATGTCCCATGTTAATTACCCGGAAAGACTGGTGTTTTTGTAATGTGAGGAGGGTGTGTCTGCCCTGCTAGCTTTAAGGAAGCAAAGCTTCTATTGTTGCTGGCACTAAGCACTTCCAGTTACAAAATACCAAAATAGGGAGCTGATGAACTGAAAAACTAGTTCAAGGAGAGAGCTGACAATCCCAACAAAAGAATTAGCTGCCTAGATTGAAACATTGGGTTCTCATGGTGTATAAAACTGTGATTTATTTGGCCAACATATTTTTCTTTAAGAAATCCCACTATGTTCAGAGAAATTACTCCAAATTAGCATGTTTCACACTGAGATCTTGGAATATAATTCTGTATTTATCTGACAAATTGCTGTGTACCTTGAAAATGAATGTATGATGAATGCCATGATTTCAAACTACCAATTCTCATTCCAGTAGTTACAAGGAGAGAAATCATATTACTATATATACTTGACATCTTCCCTAACACCTTTGCAAATGGCTATGGAATTAAAATGATTTGAATACAAAACACAACAAACACTCTGAATATCACATGTTTTACTACTGCATGTTTTACAAGCTATTTTGAAAGTTATTTGTAGGTGAGAGATGAGAAATTCATGGCTTAGTTTAGATCCATGTCTTAGGCTAGATGCTCCCTAAACCCTGGGTGGGCTTTTAGGATCAGGTTAATGAAAACCAATAGAAAAATTCCTTGTGATTCAATGTATTTATTCCAACTGTGAAAGGCTTAAAATATTGCGGGAAGATGTATCACACTTTATATAAACTTTATTTAAACAGCTTTAAAGTTGGATGAAAGTTTCATTATTGTTCCAATAATGTCCTTTAAAATTGTCCCAGTTCAAAAAACATGCAAGTAAATTGGTAGAAAAACTTTCAAATCTAGTGGTAGGCTAATATTTATTTATTTTGAATTTTATTTTATTTATTTATAGCCCGCTTTTATTGTTTATTAAAAAAAACTCAAGGCAGTGAACATACCTAATACTCTTTCCTCCTCTTATTTTCCTCACAACCTTGTGAGGTGAGTTCGGCTGAGAATGAATGACTGCCCAAGGTTACCCAACTGATTTTCATGGTGAAGGTGGAACTTGAACTTGCAGTCTCTTGCTTTTTAGCTTGGTGCCTTAAAATCAACCATCAACCACCAGGAGCTATGGTGGCGCAGTGGTTAGAATGCACTAGTGTAGGCTACTTCTGCTGACTGCCAGTTGCCTGCAGTTTGGCAGTTCAAATCTCACCAGGCTCAAGGTTGACTTAGCCTTCTATCCTTCTGAGGTGGGTAAAATGAGGATCCAAATTGTTGGGTGCAATATGTTGACTCTGTAAATTGCTTAGAGAGGGCTGTAAAGCACTCTAAAGTGGTATATAAATCTAAGTGCTATTGCTATTATATCTTAGCTTGATCACTGAATCGAAGTCTTACTTTGAAAAGAAATAGACTCCAAATTATTTTCAAGTAGCAGTCTGTACTTTTTGTCTTTCACTGTTATTTAATTATCCAACATGCCATTTTTTCTCTTTACAGTGTAAATTTAAACATATGAATTCCTGATGGCATCACTTATTGTATTTCATGGACTTTTAGACCTGTCAAACCTATGTCCTAAATGCTGGAGGTGATGGAAGCTATAACAGGCATGTCAAACACAAGACCCTTGGCCAGATCTGGCCCATGATGTGATTAGATCTGGCTTGTGGAGCTGCACTGGAGACAGCGAGGGGCCATCCTCTGCCGCCTCAGGCCCAACCCAGCCTGGCTGGGCACTTCCCCTGGGCGCACACACAGGAGGCAGCAAGCATGCAGGGGCTGGCATTTGGGGCGAAAGAGAAGTGCTCAGAACATGGTCAGCCTACAGGGCAAGGTCACCAGGGATGCCAGGCCACGCACACTCGCCGCCTCCTGTGTGCATGCCCAGGGCCAAGGTAGTGGGGGTAGCCCCTTGTTTTCTCCAGGCCAGCCTGTGGGCCAGATCTAAGGCTGACCATGTTCCAGCCCAGATAGCAACCACAAAGTTGTAGATCAGCGCTACGCCTACCATGGCCTGCTCGCCGGCCTGGCCTCACAGCCTGGGAGTGCTTCCCTTTCACCAGGACTGCCCCCCATTCCTGCCCCTGTGTGGGAAAGCCACAGCCATAGGCAAGAATGGCTACCGACAGCACTGCCAACTTCACCTTGTCCCCTCATTCCTTCCTGGGTGTGGAGGTAGGAAGGAAGGAGATGGGAATGAGAAGGAAGGAGGCAGGGAAGAATTTTTGTATAAAACTTTACTTAATCTCAGTGGATAGCAGATATTTATTACCTTGGAGAACATTGCTTTTGTAATATCAATGGATAAACTTTATACACACTAGATCAGAAGTCAGCAACCAATGGTTCTATGTAACAACTGCAAGATTAATTGAAAGTTAAAAGAAGTCTCATGCTCCCAGATTAAAATCACATCAGAATTTCCTAAAGTGATTTGAAACAACCCTGAGGGTGAAATGTGGTGCTACAATGAAGTTTCTAAACTGCATTTGCTCTCATCCACAAACTGCATTCCCTGGCTTCTCGACAGGATCTCTCTTGGCTCAGCAGAATCAATTTGGCTCAGCTGTGCAAGCTCACATCATTCTCTCCGATGCTGCTTGGGGGCCGCACTCCGCCATGTCTTTTTAGTCATGCTGGCACGAAAGGGCCATTGCCGTGGTGATGGACCCGAGTGTGGCTCGAGCTGGGCTTGAGCCAAGTGGGGAAAGGGCGTAGAACTGCGGCCACTCGTGGCCACGACTAGCATTATGTGTGATTAGCTGAATCGGGATGTGAAGCTCTCACGAATAGTGGGTGAGTCCAAGAAAGCAGGATGTCATTGCTTTGAGGTGCCAGGGAGGAGGGGTCTCCCCCCCCCCCCGGTTTCCCATAGGCTCCCCACAGA
This sequence comes from Thamnophis sirtalis, assembly GCF_051295495.1. NCBI lineage: Eukaryota > Metazoa > Chordata > Lepidosauria > Squamata > Natricidae > Thamnophis > Thamnophis sirtalis. The sequence goes on along the minus strand of NW_028261389.1, from coordinate 51,942,048 downwards.
AAGAGTCCTTTGAGAAGAGTGGATTTACAGTATTAAAAAAGAAGACAATGGTGATTTAATGACTACTGGATCTCTATATGCGCTACCAATTATCTGAGGCCTGGGATCCCCATTTGTCCCACACAGAGGCCCAATATATGCCTGTACATGCCTGCTAGGCAATTTATCTACTCTACCTGTATTTATGTATATTCTTCAAAATATGTTTAAACTTTAAAAAAAATGGAAAGCTGACTTACCACAAAGCAAAACACCATCCTCCAGAAAATAATTTATTTATATTCCATCATTATTTTTATAAGTAATTCAAAGCCGCAAACATTTGAAATATCCCTCCTCCTATTTTCCCCACCACAGTCCTGTGAGGTAGGCTAGGCTAAGAGAGGGAATGACTGGCCCAAAATCAGCCAGTCAGTTCTTAACGCACTGATCCATTTCTGAAGTTTCCTGCAATGTGAAAGAGAGCTATCTGCAGCCAGTTTTTTGTTTAGAAGTGCATCCACATGTCTTGAAAAATCAGAAAAATTAGGGAGAGACTGGAAGTCCTCAGCGAGACAGTCAGGAAATCTGTGGGCTCTGAAAAGCTTCACGTAAATCCTGGCTGACAAACAGTTGCAGAGGATCTTTTAGACCAGAGGTTTCCTGGAGAGGAAGTGGAGAAGGACCTGCATCTCAATAGACCGAGAGGAATGTAGCTGGTTCCTCAGAGGTCAGAGATTCGCTCTCTGAATCAGCAGTGGGGGAGGTGGCATTGTAAAATGGACTAAGTATTGAACAGGAGCGGTGTTTGGGAGAAATGTAGAGATCTGGTGAGAAGATTTAAATAACTAACTGATACAAATTTGAATTTGGAAATGGGAAATAACTTGGAGAAAGAAATGAGAATTGGGTAACCCATTGAAATAAAAAGCTTTGAATTTGGATTTGAAAAGCCTGTGTCTTTAAAAAGAGACTAATTGACAATTGGGAAACTCATGGAAAAGAACAAGGGGGAAAACAGAGGTAAAAATACCAAGACTAAGGGAGACTTGCTTTGTTCCAAATTACACATCATAAGCAACCCTAATTAACTAGAGGTGGAAAATAACAAAAGGAAGAATCAAGAAGCTTTGTCTCTCCCCTATCTGCAGTTTTAGCTGTACCTTTGAAAACGATCAGTGGAGCCATTTGCCTGAAGGAAGAAAACAATACTTGAAGAACAAAGAAAAAGAAACATAAAGATTAGGCTTTGATATGAAGTGGGAGGGGTGAGCCGTGGAAGAAAATAATGTCTTCTTTCTTTTTTTAGCTGACTGGAATATTTGAACTGGATTAGAATCAGAAAATAAGAAGAAACTGTGGAACTTAAATTGTAATTATAACGAACTGAGATTTATTTTAAAAACTGTAAATTTCAAACTGGACACTATGAAAAGTTGGGAATTTGAAGAAATATGCGAGATTATAAAAATATGTGTGAGTCATTAAAATTAAATGGAGATGTAAAGTTAGATATTAAGGAGAAACAATAAGCGAGGGAAGAAGAAGGAAAAGAAAGTGGAACTACAGAAAAAGTAATAGATAAAAAACAGATAAAAGATTTCACTGGGTTTGACAGTGGCATAGGATAGGAAAAATTGAAAAGGGGGGAATATATCTCAACAAAGAAAGGAAAGTTGATTATAGAAGAAAGGAAAGGAAATGGCCAGACAGGCATAGAGAAGAAAGAAGGGAATGAGTATACCACAAAGAAAAAGCACAATAATAAAAGAAAAGAGGGAGGGAACATAAGGAAATGGACAATGTTGAGGAGGACATGCCAAATGGCGCAGCAGAGGGTGATAAAAAAGTCACGGAAGGAAGGATATATACCCAATAGGAAAAAAAAAAGCAGAAGTTTAGAGATTGGGATAAAAGGCTCACTAGGAAGAAGTGGAAAGAATAAGGAGGGGGGGGGATGAAGATCGACAGGAGAGAGGAAGAAGTGAAGTACACACATATATGTACCAGAGTAATTATATTAATATGAATGATTAGTTAATTGGATATTTAAAAATTTCTATGAGGCGAATATAAGTGAGAGGTATGTGATTTGTTCTTTTACATGATAGTTGTTAATTGACTGAATAATAAAGATGATAATGAAAAGATAATTAAATATGTTAAAATATTTGGAATATGGATATTATGCAGATAAGTATATATAGAACTTTTTAGAAGATGAATATATTGGGTGCATATTGCCAGCCATGTTATGTAGCAGATTAATGGAATTGTAATAAGCATTGAACAAGGATTGCAACTAAAAGATAATTAAATGTAAGCTAAATAATGATAGGGGGGAAATAGAGGGGGAAAGATTATAAAAAGAGAACTAAAAACTTGGGGCATGTAATGATATATAACTATACAATATTATTATGAGAACAGCTGGAAATTATAACCACACCCACACTTTGCCCCAAAAATAAGCGGGGGGGGGGATAAAAATGTAATTGCTATGTATACTTTTTTATTAGGATATATGTTAATAGGATATATGTTAATGCCAAATAGGTATTAAAATTATTAATATGAAAGATGTTTATTAAAATGAAACCACTAACACCATCAACATTAAATGAAGCCAGCTGAGAAGCTGAAATGCACCATGCAAGCGAGTTGAAGAGATAAGGGAGACAAGGGGAGGAAGAGAGGGGTTAGGAGAGAGGGATGGGGAGAGGAGGAGAGAAAGAAGGAGAGGAAAAAGGAGATAGGAGAAGGAGAGAGGAAGGGGAAGTAGAGAAGGATGATAGAGGGAAGAAAGGACAGGGTATAAACATGGTGTATGGAAAGCAGAAGAGCAAATGATAGACTTTGGGGGTTGATGGTAAGAATTGATATAATATTGAACAATACAAAATAGTGTTAGTTATGATGTAATTGTATACATGTGGTTATTTGTATGAAAATTAAAAAAAAAACTTTTAAAAAGCAGAAAAAATATAAATGTAGGGTTGTACATTGCTATGGTGGACAGGGATGCACTTGTCTTCAATTCTTTAAACAAAATATGGCCTTTTCTGGGAATGAAAGGCAGCAGCATAATTCCAGTAAAAGCTGCTTAATCCCAGGGGAAAAAAATGCAGCTGCCTTAAAGAATTGCAAACAGGTGTAGCATTTATTTTTCTGTGCTCTCCCAAATATTTTTTTGTTTGCATTTGAATTCAAGATGTATCGTATAGTACAACAGGGCAAGTAAGAATATATAATCAATATTTTTTTTAAAAAAATAGCTGCTTTGTAAACTTATCTGCAGCAAGTCTTCCCAGCCAGAAGAATAGTACTAAGTTAAATAGACTAAAAGCACAATGGTAAATAGAATATAAGCATAAAGGTGAAGGATATATGCAGTGTTATCTTCATTTTAGATGTCAAATGGGTTTTGTGGATCCCGGTGTTTCTGTGGGAAATGAATCCAAATGGCTCTTTGAGTGTTGACCCCTGTATTTAATAGAGATTTATAAACTCTATTAAATAAACATATTAAATAAAATAAATAGATGAGTTCTTGAAGACAAAATAGTTATTAAGAAGCATGATTTTGGTTGGAAAGGCATTCTTGCCTTTAGGCAGAGGTGGTTCCTACTGGTTCAGCCGAATAGGTATTAAAAATCTAGCGTACCTTTCCAAACTGGTAGTAATGGCAGCCAGGCCACGCCCCTGAATCGGTTCTCCGGTTCGCCAGTGCCGCCAACTTGGATTTTGCTTCTGTGCATGCACAGAACAATTTTTATTGCACTGGTTGGCCATGCCCGCCCGCTCCGATGCTCGCCCTGCCTCACCTTCGCCCTGTGGATCCACAAAACTGCCTCCTCCTGGCTCCTGCCTACACACAGGTAAGCAGCATTCTTGGTAGCCTAGCTCCCCCGCCTGGTCAACTGGGCAGCCAGCAGGGAAAGCAGTGAGCGAGCAAGTGGGTGGGCAGGAGGGACCAGCCTGGCCTCCAATGCTCTGTCCCACAGGGACGGGGGTGGAGAGGGGTAAAGGAAGCAAGTCCCTGCCTCTTTCTTCCAAGAGCTGGCTTGAGGAATGGCCAGTCTCTCCTGCTGCTGTGCCCTTCCCTCGCTGCCCCTGCTGCATGGAGTGTTGGAGGCTAGGCCGGTTTTTCACTGGTTTTGTGGGCATGGCTAGGTGGGAGTGCTTGTGTCCTGAAGTCGTGTGTGATGCCCCCCTCCCCGGGTTCCTCCTTTTGCATTCTGTTTTCGTGCCTTCAGGTGCAGGGAAGCACGGCATCCTGGCTCTGCACTCTGCTCCACCCAAACGCACGAAAACGGAACACTCGCAATCCTCAGAAGCAGGTTTTTTTTTTTTTACTTTTTAAAGCCTTTTTTTCCTGCTGGTTTGCTTGAATAGGCAGGGGGAGAGGCTTTAAAAAGTAAAAGAGAGAGGGGGTGGGAGGGAGGAAGAGAGGGAGTGAGGAGGGGAAGGGAGAAAGAAAGAGAAAGAAAAAGAAAGAGCACTCTTTTTTCAGCAGGAAGATTCAGCAAAGGAGAAAAACAGATGCTGTTGCATTAAATCGGAGTCTCCAAACAGCATGGCTGGCTGTGGAATTCTGGGAGTTGAAGTATACAAGTCTTAATGCTGCAAACTTTGGAGACCCCTGCTTTAAATTGAAAAGCTGCTTGGAAGGAGGTTTTTAATTGCAGAAGCAAAGAGACATTCAGCAGTTTGTTTCTGGGTCAGTTGAAGAACAAACTGGATAAAAGGAAGGATTCTATGTTTTTGAAGTTATGGGGTTTGTGCAATATGGACTTCTGTTTCTAAAAGGATTTGGATGATTCCCATTGTGGCTAAATGACTTTCGTCCTGTGTCTGATCTTGAGTGTGGGGCTGCTTACTCTGATTCTACTACTCTCTTTTGTTAGCTGCCAAATCTTGCCATGGGGAAATTTCAAAATATCTTGTCTTGAATAGGTTTTCTACTGATCTATTTGCCTGCTTGTGTCAATGGAGCCAAACTTTCTATAGGCTCATTATCTCTATCTAACAGGAATGTGGAATGAGTCTCAGGCAGGTTTCTTTGTTAGCAGCTTGATTTTTCCTTGCTTTCCTCGGAGCCTTTTCTTATGAGTAATATTTTATTTGCGGGGGGGGGGGTTGGGGGGGTTTGCTTCCCACAGAGGGAGGGGAGAAAGAAAGAAAGAAAGAAAGAAAGAAAGAAAGAAAGGAGGAAGGGAAAGACAGAAAGAAAAAAAGAAAGAAAATCATCACAGCAATTTAGGGCTAGAAGGTTACTCGGAGGTCATCTAGTCCAACCCCCTGCTCCAGCAGGAAACCTTACATTATCTGGATTATTTTGGTGCCTCTAACAGAGAGGAAAATTGCCAGAAAGAAGGATTTTACTAGGACAAGGCTGCCGTGCAGAGGAAGGCAGAGATAGTCCTTGACTTATGACTACAATTGAGCCCAAATTTTTAGTTGCTAAGCAAGAGCGTTGTTAAGCGTTGTTAAGCTTCACCACATTTTACTCAATCCATCTCTTGGTGAGTTATGTCAAGTTGGCCACGCCCACCCAGTTACCTGACCAACTAGACACATGACCATGGACCTACACCCACAGTCACATGACCAACAAACCACACCCACCATCACATGACCAACAAGCCACACCCACCAAACAAGCCACGCCCACAGAAACTAGTAAAAAATTTGAAACCCACCCCTGCTTTAGGGTGATAGAGAAATAAAATATATATGTAATAAGCATCCATGATGATTGACTATGGAAAATGAGGTGTGTAATAACCCTTTTTCAGATACTATTGCCTAATTACTACAACATCAGGATTTCATTTTGTAATTTGGCATTTAATGTACACCATCCTAAATATATTGGCTCTATGTCCTCGGAGAAAAAAAAATCTAACTGAACAGCCCCAGATTCCAATAACACAAGGTGTGGAGCAGTTAATCACTGCAGTTCAGTGACTGTTTTGCCTTATGCACCCACTGAGTACAGTTGGAGAGACAGGAGTACACACCATTCAGAATATGGCAACCCAGCAACCCAGCAACCATATTACCAGCATAATTACTGTAGAAGCTCTGTCCATGCAGAACAGGCAAAGCTTGTAGATCATCAAAACATAAAAGGAGCAAATTAATTCATGTTGTCAGGATCCAATCTCCTGAACAATGTGACCCTGTAATGCAGGCAGTTCTTCAGGTTGAGATTTAAGTCAGTACTGTATAAGCCTAAGGGAGCAGCCATTTTTTCGTTCTGCTTTCTATTCATGAAAGCAATACTATGAGATTTCATTGTGGCATTTACTAGAGAAAAATCCAGGTGATGTTTGAAAGAAACATATACTTCTTAAAAGTGAAGATTTTACTCTCAAACAATAAAAAAGAAAGAAAATGGATTAAAGTCTTCTCTTTGTATCACTGTACATTTTAACTCACTTTGACAAATCAAAGTTTGGTTATAGGATCTTGGATAAAGTGACCAGATTTTAAGATGAGTAAAGCAGGACACCATTGATTGGGGGGGGGAGCCCTCAGAGCACCTGAGCTGTAAAAAAAAAAAGCCTTCCCCTGATTGCCTTCCCCCAACGCCCCCCAACCCTTTCAAAAGCCACCCCCAATTTAAAACTATATTATGATGCAGTAGTTTTATCTATAATTAGTGATTGGATCAATTTAACAGATGATAGAATACTCAATATTGAAGGGTATGATTTGGTATATGGCTGGCATGCTTATTTGCTATATAACAGAAAGGTGGATAAAAATTTTAAAAGTCATATTTTAAGGAATGCCTAAACTGCGGGTTTGGAAAAATATCAATATAAACTAAACGATAAGTTACCTATGTGGGCTATCCCTAGACATGCAATAGAAAATATGAACATAGTACAAAAACAGGACATAATTACTTATAGGCAGCTTCTTACTGTAGAAAGAGGTGTACCACAACTGAAATCTTTGGATGTATTAAAAAAGGAGAAGGTAATTCAAACATGGTTTCAATACAGGCAGTTACAGGCTAGATGGAAAATAGATAAAAAAATTGGCTTTATGCAAGTCGAGGATAATTTACTTAAACAAATTAGAGACCAAAGTTCAATGCATATAGAAAGATTATATAATGTAATAATAGAAATTGACTCTGAAACAGAGCTAGTTAAAGACTGTATGATTAAATGGGCTCAAAATGTTGAAGAACCAATAATGTTGGATACATGGGAGAAGATATGGGTGAGAAATGTAAAATTTACACAGGCCCAAAACTTGAGAGAAAATTTTTATAAGATGTTTTACAGATGGCATCTAGATCCCCAAAAAATGGCTTCTATGTATTTGAATTTACAATCTAAATGCTGGAGATGTGATTGTATGGACGCTACATATTTTCATATATGGTGGACTTGCAAAAAGGTTAAGGCATTCTGGATAAAAATATGGTGGATTATGCAAAATGTTCTCAAAAAAAGGATAAAGTTTCCCCCCAGCTATTTTTAGGTATAATTACTGATTGTACAGCTGTAGAGATTAACTTGATTTTGCACTTGATAACTGCAGCTAGATTGTTGGTGGCGCAATACTGGAAGAAGGAAGATTTGCCTACTATCCAAGAATGGACATTGAAAGTCACAAACTTAGCAGAGATGGCTAAAATATCTGCATATTTTAAGGACTATTCAAACGAGAGATATAAACGAGACTGGAAAAAATGGATTGACTATATTCAAAATAAATATGGGTCTAGGAAATTTCAGATAGCTAACGATTAAGATCAGATATGATACAAATTGTTTATAGTTAGCCCAGCAAGGAGGAGCTAAGCTCAATTCAAAAACATAAATTTTCTACTTTCTCTTTAAGTATATTTTAAACTGTGTTTGTTAAAGATTTATACCTTGCATTGGTTCTGGGAAGTCAGGGGGGGAATGTTGGGGGGGGGGGGGGTTGGGGGGAGGTTGAGAGGGAGCGGAGTTTACTAAGTTGGAGGAAGGGTGTTGGATTTTAAGGTATTATGAGTGTACATGTATACTGCTATTTTTTCTTTTTTATGTATATTGAAATGGAATTATAAATACCATCAACACAAAAGGGAGTTTGCTCAGAAGCTGAAATACACCAAGTGAATTAGAGGAAGAGTGGGAAGCAGAGGAGAGAAGAAAGATAGGAAGAGAGGGACAGGAGACAGGGTGAGGGGGGAAGATAAGGAGTATAAGGAGGAGTGGTAAGGGGAGAGAGGAGAAGGAGAAAGGAAGGGGAAGTAGAGTAGAAAATGATGGAGGGAAGAAAGGATGTAGAAAGGGGAGGAGAGAGGGGGAAGAAAGTGTTGGATAAGGTATAAATATGGTGTATGGAGAGCAGAAGAGCCAATAACTGGGTTTTTTTTCTTTTTTTTTTCTTTGGTAGTTGATGGTAAGATGAACTGATGTAATTACTTAATAATACAACATGATATTGACTTTGTAATAGTATACATGTGATTATATGCTATGAAAATGGAAAATAAAAAAATTTTCTGTGTAAAAGCCACCCCCATCGCCAGCCTCTCCCAACCGGATCCCCACCTGCCTCCCCTCGGCTCACCCGGACCAGGTTGCTGACGGCAGCTTGCATGGCATGGCTGCAGGGAGAGCGGCGCCCGAGAGAAGCGGGCAAAAAACCCCCCAACAACTTCCGAAGGCTGAGCCGCTTGGCCCGGGACCGAGCCTCCTCCTTGCCGCGTTGTCGCCACTGGAAAGATCCCCCCTGCCTGAGGCTGCTGGATGGCTGTTGCAAAAACATCGCGTGTCGGTGCGTACATGTGCAGGAGGGGAGGGAGCCTCGCCCCTCGTCGGGTGCTTCGAGCGAGCCGAGGGAGGAAAACCACTGCCCTCTAAAAGCCACATCGGGAACGACACTTCAGAGAAATAAAAACTTTTTTTTTAACGTCGTCCTTTTAAAAATTGATGATTCGGCGTCTTTTCTTTCTTTCTTTTGGAAAATCGGGACTTTTTGAACACATCATTCTAGAAAGCCTCATTAAGAGATTGGATTTAGCCATTAGATAATTTCTGATTTTCTTCAGCAAACCCAGCTATCAAAATGGAGCATTGTTATTGATTGTTGAAAGCAACAGTCTCCTCGAAAACATGGTTTTCATCACTAATTCTGCAAAATGTTTGCATTTTCCTCAAGTGCAAAATGAGGTGATTAATTAACCTTTGGATTTCTGAATTCACAGTGGGTTTGTTAAATTCTGTGCTATTGGGCTTTGATTATGAAAATTATGAAAAGTTCCAAAACAGAAGCTCTAACCATTCCAACTTCTCTATAGGCTAACCACTTTCATTAAAATCAAGATGTCAGCATATGGTATGCTCCAGAGAATAATCAGGCTTCACTGAAACCAAGGAGATATTTGCATTTAGTACAGTACATTAAACATTGCAGTGCTGCAATGAATTTTAGATGGGTTTTTCCCCACTTCATTATTAAAATGCAGTTATAATGAAAGTGCCAGAAGATGGCAGCGTTTAACACTTTGATAAAATAAATCACATACATTTCAATATGATTCCCCAATGTGGTGTCCTCTAGATGTATTAGGATTACAAATTCTCAAATTCCCCGGCAGCTGGTAATAGGATACACTTATTTATTTTTCACATTTATATGGCTGCCTGTCTTGCAAAAGTGATTTTCAGTGACATACAACATTCAATAAAACCATACATGAAAACAACCATTATAAAAATGAAAAAGGCAACCTTAAAAATAAAAAAACCTTGAAAATTTATATTTTCTACACACACACATAGAGTATATCTGCCAATTAAGGACCTTGACAACAGGCATGTATTTATAATTGTTGCACCATCCTAGGTCCTAGGATTGCTATATGCAACCATTCTAGCGGGCTTCTGATTAGCAAAAGCACTGGGGGGAGCCAAATTCACTTAATGACCACATAATTCACTTCATGACCACAGCAAAAAGGTCACAGAATCAGGCAGGACACACTAGATAATGTTTAGTGATGAAGTTCAAGCTCCAATTGTGCCGTAAGTCAAGGACCACCTGTACACATTCCAATCATTCTGCAGTATTTCTTCTCAACTAGATATATCAGTAAAACTATGTTTGGAAATGACTTCTTTATTCCCAATTGCTGAAAGAAAACTATTACAACATCCCAAATGCAAGAGTCATGTATCAAACCAGGCTCACTTTATTAGGACATAGAGATCCAGAGAGGCCAAGCCCATGCTGCAACTCCTGGATCTAGGAGGAAAATGGTGTAATTAAAGAGAATATTTGTGACATATTGCTTCTTTGATTTCTATTGTACTAATCTTCTCATTCTTGGTAGCTATTTTATTTTTTGTATTATTGTAATATATATTTTTTATTTTAACGTTGTACCCCACTCACAATCACCTGTGGGGATAGTTGGCCACACAAATTGAATGAATGAATAAAATCTTGTAAGATTTGCTGGAATCAATCAGAATCAGGATTAGAACAAAAAATCAGAACTGAGCCAAGTAGCTAGATAACTCAGCACTTCTCTAAGGGAAAGAAAACAATTGAACTTACTGTCATTGGTAAGTTTTACAGGCCTAGAATTTATAAAAGTAAATATTTAGTTTACAAACTTAAATTTCATTTAAGTACCCAGGTATTTTTATACACTGCCAGGGACAGGATAGAAGCTGAAAAAGTTTCAGTAAGGCAGCATTGATTTTTTTAAAACTATATTAAGTTACATGATAAAAGTAAAGTAGATAAATTAGGATTAGGATTACGATTACTTTATTTATATGCCGCCCTTTTCCCTGGGGGGACTCAGGGCGGCTCACAATCCAAGGGGGAGGGGACTACAAGACAAAAAAAAAAAACATAAAACAGTACATCGTTAAAAAAAACCGCAACAGTCATACTATTCGGGTGGGGTTGAAATCTTAGCCCCAGGCTTGTCGGGACAGCCAGGTTTTAAGGGCTATGCGGAAGGTCTGGAGGGTGGTGAGGGTATGAATCTCCACGGGGAGTTCGTTCCATAGGGTCGGAGCAGCCACCGAGAAGGCTCTCCTCCGGGTAGTTGCCAGTCGACATTGACCGGCTGATGGAATTCGGAGGAGGCCTAATCTATGGGATCTTATTGGCCTAGTGGAGGTAATTGGCAGTAGGCAGTCTCTCAAGTATCCAGATCCAATAACATGAAGGGCTTTGTAGGTGACAACAAGCACCTTGAAGCGCACCCGGAGATCAACAGGCAGCCAGTGCAGCTCGCGGAGGATAGGTGTTACGTGGGTGAAACGAGGTGCACCCACGATCGCTCGCGCGGCTGCATTCTGGACCAGCTGAAGTCGCCGAATACTCTTCAAGGGTAGCCCCATGTAGAGCACATTGCAGTACTCCAGCCTAGAGGTCACAAGGGCACGAGTGACTGTTGTGAGAGCCTCCCGGTTCAGGTAGGGACGCAACTGGTGCACCAGGCGAACCTGGGCAAATGCCCCCCTGGTCACAGCTGACAAATGGTGTTCGAAAGTCAGCTGTGGGTCCAGGAGGACTCCCAAGTTGCGGACCCTATCTGAGGGGCGTAGTATTTGACCCCCCAACCTGAGAGATGGAACACTTGGCCAATTAGTGGGAGGGAAGTACAGCAGCCACTCGGTCTTATCTGGATTGAGTACAAGCTTGTTAACCCCCATCCAGTCTCTAACAGCCTCAAGGCCCTGGCTCATCACGTCCATCGCTTCATTGAGTTGGCACGGGGCGGACAGATACAACTGTGTATCGTCCGCATACTGATGGTATTTTATCCCGTGCCGTCGAATGATCTCGCCCAGCGGTTTCATGTAGATATTAAAAAGTAGGGGGGACAGGACCGAACCCTGTGGCACCCCATATGTTAGGGGCCATGGGGTCGATCTCTGCCCTCCGACTGACACCGACTGCGACCTGTCCGAGAGGTAAGAGGAGAACCACCGTAAAACAGTGCCTCCCACCCCCACCTCCCACAGTCGTCGCAGAAGGATACCATGGTCGATGGTATCGAAAGCCGCAGAGAGGTCAAGGAGCACCAGGATGGAGGCATGGCCTCCATCCCTGGCTTGCCAGAGATCATTGGTCAATGCGACCAAAGCGGTTTCTGTGCTGTAGCCAGGCCTGAAGCCAGACTGGAATGGATCAAGATAACTGGCTTCCTCCAAGGACCGCTGGAGCTGAAAGACCACCACCTTCTCAACAACCTTCCCCACAAAGGGGAGGTTGGAGACTGGACGATAGTTGTTAAGAACGGCTGGATCCAAAGATGGTTTATTCGGGAGGGGTCTTACCACCATCGCCTTTAAGGCGGGGGAAAAGACCCCCTCCCGGAGGGTGGCGGCAACAACCGCCTGGCTCCAGCCCCATGTCACCTCGCTGCTGTTAACAACCAGCCAGGAGGGGCACGGGTCCAGTACACATGTGGAGGCACCTACAGCTCTCATGGCCTTGTCCACGTCCTCGGGGGTAACAGCTTGAAAATCAATCCAGCAATGACCTACCAGAATATCCCTTGGTGCCTCGGTTGGTTCTGCAGAATTGGAGTCCAGGTCCGCCCGAAACCGAGCAACTTTATCCGCGAGGAACTGGACGTAGTCCTCAGCCCTGCCCTGCAACGGATCACCCGTATCCCTCCTATTTAGGAGGGAACGGGTTATCCTAAACAGGGCGGCTGGGCGCGACTCAGCGGAAGCAATCAGAGTGGCAATGTAAGTTCTTTTTGACGTCCTGATTGCCCGGATGTACTCTCTGATGCAGGATGTTAAAAGTGCTCGTTTCGATTCGGATTTACTGGATCTCCATTGGTGCTCTAGGCGTCTCTTCCGGCGCTTCATCTCCCGGAGTTCCTCAGTACACCAAGGGGCCCTCCTGGATCTATTGCCTCGGAGCGGCCGTAGAGGCGCAATCCGATTAAGAGACTCCGTCGCTGCCGAGTTCCAAGCAGCAACCAGAGTCTCCGCCGGACTGCGGGCGAGGGTATCAGGAACAACCCCAAGTTCCGTCTGGAACCCCAAAGGGTCCATAAGTCGCCTGGGGCGGAACCACCTGGTCGGTTCCTCCTCCCTACAGTGGGGGTTTGGTCTCCGAAAGTCAAGCCTCAGTAGGTAGTGGTCTGACCACGACAGAAGTAAGATCTCACTACCCCTCAGACCAAGATCACAAGTCCACTGCTCCGAGAGAAATACGAGGTCGAGCGTGTGACCCGCCGAGTGGGTTGGGCCCCGAATTACTTGGGTCAAGCCCATGGCTGTCATGGAAACCATGAACTCCTGCGCTCCATCAGAGTGGTCACCGAGCGAAGGCAGATTGAAATCCCCAGAACCATGAGCCTGGGGAATTCAACTGCCAGCTCAGCTACCGACTCGAGGAGCGAGGGGAGGGCTGCTGCAACGCTGTTGGGAGGCAGGTACGTTAGCAGCAGACCCACTTGACCCTTGAGGTCCAACTTCACCAGCAGGGACTCACACCCGACAAGCTCCGGAGCAGGGATCCTACGAGGTACTAGAGACTGCAACTAGGCCATGTAAAAGGCCATAAAAATAGTTGTTGCTTTTAAAAATTGAATTATTTATAAATTATGTACACATGTACAGACTATTCAAATGGGTACTTGCCTTTAATCAAACCATTAAATACTTTTTATAATTCTTTTCTTCAGGTTGCAATGTATAAAAATGAAAATAGAAACTAAGGGGATATATTCAAATTCCCATGACATCTATTGGGTAGCTTCAGGAGTACAAAATATGACTTTGGATTTCCACTTAATGTCCAAACCAAGTTACATCACTGTGTAGTTATAACAAAGTGGATGTGGGTAATGTGTCTACAAAATTATTTAAGACTCAGCTATAGATGAAGGGAGGTGATTTAATCCAAAATAAGGTGACTTAGGATCTTCTGTTGGACTCTTTGGGTGATTTTCAGTTATTTAAAAGTGCCAGTAATAAAATGGCTTGTTTATAAATCAAATGCTTTAATTATTAAAATCTGTGTTGGTAACAGGAATAGTTTTGTATGTGATAAGAGTACAAGCTCAGATCTAGTAATGTAAACAAATGCTTGGGTGCAATATTCTCAATGACATCCTGACTGACATGTTCTTTGCCTTTTCTTGGGGCTGATTGTGATTCTGGAAGTTTCATTAAAAAGTACAGAACTAATCCTCCATTTTTTCATCAACAGACATGCTTGAGCTATCTTGTTAGCTGTGCTCATTTCTGTTATCCTTGTTCTCATAGTATTTCAATTTACCAGTTTTGTGCTCAACACTTAGGAGAGCAAACAATTGTTAAGACTGCAAACTTCAGATAAGTCTAAACGAAGATAGATACAGCTGAGGATTCTTGAAATAACCATTTGGGTAAGTTAGCTCACTACTACTACTACTACTACTACTACTACTACTACTACTACTACTACTACTATATTACTTTAGAATACAAACTTATTATGGACCTATTTTTCTATCAGCAGCAACAGAAAAATTAGAAAAAAAAAGGGGGGGGATATACTCTGTGAAGAGAATAATTCTTTTCTGTATCCAAAAATGATTTTCAATAATTGACTTTTTTCCCACTATAATAAATTGTAAATTACATTTGACAATCTTAAGGATTCTGATTTATTTCATGTCATTATTTTGGATGGAAAGTCCAAAATAATGTAGTACCTTTCCTCTGTATAGACAAAGCCAGTATTCATGAAAATAGCTGTTTGATTGTCTGTCTGTCTATCGTTCACATTTATTATTTTTATACTGATATCTGAATTTTTTGCCTTAGGTTCTTTTAATATTCTATAATAAAATTCTATCTACATTTATAGAATAAAATATGTCATCTATTCTAGTCTCATTTCAAAGGAGTTTGAGGAACAAGTATTAAAAACATCTGACATACTCCTTATTTTTAGCAAAACAAAGCTTGCTCTTTTTTACCCACTATTTGGGCTACTTTATTCAAGGAAATTGAAAGATATAGACTGATGTAGGCGTATACTTGTAGAATTTGTCTAGTAATATAGGACAGAGCTTGTCTCCAGTAGGGAACATGCTGTACTCAAGCTATTACAGCTAAACAGCAGCTGCTGTCACCCCCATTTTTCTCTTTAAAAAAAGCACAATTAATAATCCACGGGATAAATACATCTGACACAGTCAGCATTAATATCATCACCATGCTGTCAAAATAATACCTGTCACATACAAATAATTTATTTGGCAACCAGAAGAATTGAAGATTCCATAGTGCTGTGGGGTAAAACAGCCTGATAAATTTTGCACCCCAGTTGATGTGTGCCAAATGGTCCAACATTTAATGAGTATTAATATGGAGTAGATGGGTTTTTATGTCTATGGCATTTGAAACTTATCAGTTGTAAGAAGACCAAGCTAGCATTTCCAATAGAGAAACTTAATTAAGTCAAGATCTCTTTCCAGTATTTGTGTAGTAATAGCTCTTAAGAAATATTATCAGCAACTAGATTTGGTAGCATACTGTGTGATTCCATCTAGTTAAACCAACAATAAAAGAGATTGGTCTAAAAACAATATTATGTTTCTGAAAACAATCATAAATAGTATATTTAGTCCATTTTCTCTTACTGTAAGTTCTGAGAGCAGAGAAGAGATGTTGCATTATGTCATGACTTGTGTATTATAAGCCATGTACAATCCCATACACTTTGGTTTGAGAACTTAAGGTAAGGTGGACAATATGTACCATTCTAGTAGAATTCTAGTAGAATAATAGGCAAAGGTAAAAGAGTCCACTAGACTATTGAGGACTGTGCTCCTCTCCATTTCAAAGCCATTGAGCCAGTGCCAAAGACATTTCTGCAGTCATGTGGCCAGCATGATGTCAGAGTGCTGTTACCTTCCCAACAAAGTGGTACCGTTTTATCTACTCACATTTGCATACTTTCAAACTGCTAGGATGGCAGGAACCATGGCAAGGAATAATAGATACTGCTATGATAATTTCTTTGTAGGAAAGGAAGTGAACAATAAACTTTAAGTATTTTGGTGTATTATCAGTTCAATTCAATGCTCGGTGCAAGAATTCAGATAAAGCTTCTCCATTTAAAGGCACAAGCAGTGCTGTGAGACAATGGGACAACTTGCTATCAATTAGCGTTTTTCTTTTTATTGCTTCCTACTATTCCTTTTTCTTGCCCAAAAGAAGCCTAGACCAGAAAAGGACTTCTGTTCTTCTTTCTCTGAATTTTCTAGATTCAGGAATTTTACTATTTGCTTGGGCCACCACCCAAACATATCTTAGGGGTTTATTTTTGTTTTTTTGTGCAGAATCAACATATCAGATTTGTTTCCAATCATACAAAACTATATAAATAATACACGTTTTATTTACACTCAATTTTATTTACATGAGTATCATTAAATATGAACAATACAGACAAAGATATCATGTACGCCAGAGCAAAGCAAACTGAAAAAAAAACCCTCTCCCAACAAAAACAAGACGCTACTGATTATTCTTACTTTTAAATCATAGTTTAGGAAATCAGAAGTCTGAATGTTAACAGTGTACAATTAGTTCTGCTGGAAAAAAATTCATACATATATACATACATACAAATTTATTTAGTGCAGTAACCGAGAGAATTAATAATGGACTATTTTAAAAGTGACACTTTTTTTTATTCTGCAAAAAATGTGTGCTCTTTTTAACAGTAATGTTCTATCAAGTCCAACACATTTATACTCATAAAATAAGAATTGGAGATATCTATGAATTTTAACAGAACATCATTAAAATATTGAACGGAAAATTTCACAATTTCAAAATGTTACAATATATATATAAATGATATATATCTAAAAAAGCAACCAGTTGAACAAGAATGGCTAAACTTTGTTCTGAGAATACAGCATTCTACTTATGATCCCCCCAAAACAGACTAAACAAAACTTATGTTCAAATGCTCTTTAACATGGTGCTTCCTTCTTTGGTCCTAAGTACAATAATATTTTTGATACTACCGACACCAATTTTATTATAGTCAGTCAGACTTACCAGGCTTTGGGCCCTTCTGGATGAAATTAAAAAAATCTGTGGGTCCCCTGTGAGAGGACATGGGGAAAGGATAGCAAGGAACCTAAGCGGCACTACCAAAGGATTCCATTCTACTTCTGGATGATACAAAAAGTATCTCAGAGGAATAAATCATGGCACCTCGTTGCGTTATGCTGTTAAAAATGTGCTACTGCATGCAATGTAATTTTGTAAGCTTCAGGGCTGTGATCAGATAGAACTGAACAGGATAAAAGTGGGAGCAGGAGAGAGAACATGTATTTGGATGAAAAGCTAGGCCATTGCTGCTCCTTTTCAGAATTGGCTATAGACATATTGGCTATAAACTATTGACTATAGTTCTTGTTATTTATCTACTTCAACACTTTCATCTCACACACAACTGCAAAAATAGAAGCATCCTATTTATTTACAATATATATACACACATAAACAAATTAAACATCTACAACACAACTGCATAGATTTTGATTGTTGCCGCTACTGCTGTTGTTAAATAAAAAAGAAACAGATTCAGTGATATGCACGTATGTGAGTATCAAGGTCCTATCAACTCTTATTTAGCAAAAGTTTTTTTATCTTCACATTTTGATAACTGAAAGTCTTAAGCTGAGGAAAAATGGATACATTCAGTTAAAAAGAAAGATACATAAAAACATTGTCCAGATGCGAAATAGCATCCTCAGCAATGTTTGTTTCTGAATAAGGAAAGACTGACTTCCTGACTGTACAAGAGACATTTAAAAGCAATTTAAGTTAATACAGATTATTGTAATGGCATAAACTGTATTTGAAAAAAAGACACTACTAATACTAAGAAAAGAAACATGTAAAAGTGTGTCTTTAATTTCATATAGACAGTATTTGGTGTTCACATAAATAGTGCAATATCATACCCAAGAGTTATATTTTTGCTATCCACTCTCAATATCCTCTGCATACCCTGGACCAAGCATTATAAATCTGGTAAAAGTGATTCTTCCAGAACTGTTAGATGGAAATGGTGAGAAGGAAATATTCTCTTTACCAAAATTGCTCAATTAGGATGCAATTTTATAGCCCCTGGTAGGAGGTTCCAGAAATTGGAAACTAGGCAAATCAATGCCCATTGGGCTTCTAAGGCTTAGAGAACATGTTAGAGGAAGGCTATAAACCCTGGGACCCCTGATCAATGGCAAAGAATGTTTGTTAACCCTGAAGCTCATATAAAGAAATGCCAGGGAAATCCTATTATTCAAAACAAACATGAGTACGAATAGATGAAAAATTCAAATATTTCCTCCTCGTTTTTGCCCTGCTGAAAAGTTTACAGCAAGGTGTTTTGCTTGTTAAACACTCCAGTGCTGCGGCACTCCAAAAGCAGAAAGACTGCTGTGCCACTGTGGAATAGCTTATTCCTCAGTTTCAGGAACTTCAAGATACAGTAGAACCTCTGGTCACAACCATAACTTTGGTCGCAAACTGATTTGGTCGTGACCGGAATCTAATTTTGGAAATGTGGTGCTTACAAAAAAAAAAAAAAAAAAATGGCACAGAAGGGGAAATCGACTGCAAAAAAAAAAAGTGACTTCTTGGGTCAGAAGCTGATTTGGTGGTGGTTAGAAGTGTTTGTAACCAAAGGTTCTACTGTATATAGATATCCAGTATGTTATCTGGAACATTCTAGGAATTGAAGCCTAGACTTCTAAAAGTTCTTGAGATTGAGAACCACTGGCTAATACTTAGGAAAAACCTTTATAATTTTAGAATTTAAGTTCTTTGCTGGGTAGTCAAGTCCAAAGTCTTAGTAGTTCACCACTCCTTTTCTGTGCGAAAGCCAAGAGAATGGTTGGGATGGAATTAATTCCCTTTCTGGGTAGAGAATTTGGAAACAGTTGTCTATATATGTATAACAACCAAAGGTTTCTCCAAGAATAATTTTTAAATGCTTTCTAATTGTAAAGTAATGAAAAAATAAGGGCCATGGCCAATGCCGCATCCTACCTCCTGAGGGTGTTGTGGGATAGACCCTCCTCAAGGCCATCCTGAAGGAACTCCAGCACTTGTGGTCCCAAAGCCGAAGCCAGATCCACTTGTGTGGACTGACACCAGGACACAAAAGAAGACCAAGTCGCATTGTAAATGTGGGTGGTAAACTGCCTCCGGGATGTCTCAATGGTCTTGATCACTCTAGCCAAGAAATGGGCCGCTCTCAATTGCTCCCGCTCAAGCGCCAAGTGGTCAACTGAAGCCACTCAGGCTCCAGATGGACCAGGTTCCCTTGACGCAGAGCCACCTCCCCTGTGGAATCCTCCAGTGGGGAGGACTGACAGCCCCACCAAGTCTGCGAACCAAGGTCACCGGGGCCAATAGGGTGCTACTAGGATTATGCCTTGCGAATCTACTTAATCAATCCCACAATACTATCCCTATGGTTTTGAGAAAGGAACAACTCACACTCCACTGTGTCAATGACACAGTGCTGAAGCCTAATGGTGGGGTCCAGATGACTCTTCTCGAAATTGATCGAGAACTCCAGGGTCTGCAAGGTGTTGATTGTGCGACCCAGATCTCCCTTAGCCAGGTCCACAGTCACTGCCTGAACAAGGATATCATCAAGGTAGCACTGTAAGCTGACCGGCATGGAGCAGAGATGTCCCGCTGCCACCGGGAGGTCAATGGATGCCAGGAAGTCCCCTTGTCTAATCCCCTCGAGGATGGACTTAAGGGACACCACCTTAAACTTGTGATGCACCAGCCTAGAATTCAACAACTTCAAATCTAGGATCGCTCTCCACCCCACCCCCCCAAACTCTTGGGAACTACAAACAAATTAGAATATAACCCCAACCCCTTCTCTCCCTCTGGAATCAGCTCCACCTCTTGGATATGCATCAGATGCTGAATAGCCTTGCATATGAGCTTACGCTTGACCTGGTTCCTACAGGAAGAAAAGAGGTTGATCTGAATGACATCATGGGAGTCCCAAGAGAAGAACTTCATCTAGAAGTCTGCGACTTTTGTCGTATCCCTGAGGCGATACCCTAAGCAATAGCCTGAGGAATTGCCTGAGCAATTACATTCTGAAATTTTGAAATTTTTGAAATTTAATAAAATTTGTATGCCGCCCACTCCCTTGGGACTCTGGGCGGCTTACAGACAAGATAAAAGCATTAAAAAAATTAAAGGTAAAAAATACAGTTTTTAAAATTGCACACCATCCATTCTGTCTGAGTGGGGCTGGACATTGATCAACAGCCCCAGGCCTGCCGGAACAGCCAGGTCTTGGTGGCTTTTCGGAAGGCCGGGAGAGTGGTAAGGGTCCGGATCTCTACGGGTAGATCATTCCACAGGGCCAGCGCAGCTACAGAGAAGGACCTCCCCCGGGGAGCCACCAGCCAGCATTGTCCGGTCGACGGCACCCGGAGGAGGCCCAGCCTGTGAGATCTAGTTGGTCGTTGGGAGGTATGTGGCAGGAGGCGGTCTCTCAGGTAGCCAGGTCCTAAACCATGTAGGGCTTTAAAAGTAACGACTAGCACCTTGAAGCGTGTTCAGAGACCAATAGGGCAGCCAGTGAAGCTCGCGGAGGATGGGTGTAACATGGGTGTATATAGGTGTATATAGGTACACCCAATATCGCTCGCGCGGCTGCATTCTGGACCAACTGTAGTCTTCGAACACTCTTCAGGGGCAGCCCCATGTAGAGCACGCTACAGTAATCCAGTCTTGAGGTGACGAGGGCGTGAGTGGCCATTCAAAGTGCCTCCCGGTCCAGGTAGGGCCGCAACTGGTGCACCAGGCGAACCTGGGCAAAAGCCCCCCTGGTCACAGCCGACAGATGGTGTTCTAACGTCAGCTGTGGGTCCAGGAGGACACCCAAATTGCGGGCCCTCTCTGAGAGGTGTATGATTTTACCCCCCAGGCTAAGAGGTGGGATGTCTGGACTATCCTTGGGAGGCAACATCAATAGCCACTCGGTCTTGTCTGGATTGAGTGCAAGCTTGTTCGCTCCCATCCAGACCCTAACAGCCTCCAGGCACTGGCACATCATTTCCACTGCTTCGCTGAGTTGGCACGGGGCAGACAGATACAATTGAGTATCGTCTGCATATTGATGATATTTGATCCCGTGCCGGCATATGATCTCACCCAGCGGCTTCATGTAGATATTAAATAGGAGGGGGGACAGGACCAAACCCTGCGGCACCCCATATTTGAGAGGCCTAGGGGTCGATCTCTGTCCTCCAACCAACATCGACTGCGACCTGTCCGAGAGGTAAGAGGAGAACCACCGTAAGACGGTGCCTCCCATTCCCACCTCCCATAACCATCGCAGAAGGATACCATGGTCAATGGTATCAAAGGCCGCTGAGAGGTCAAGAAGCACTAGGATAGAGGAATGACCTCTATCCCTGGCCCGCCAGAGATCATCGATCAGCGCGACCAAAGCAGTTTCGGTGCCGTAACCAGGCCTGAAACCCGACTGAAAGGGATCCAGATAATCTGCTTCATCCAAGGTCCGTCGGAGTTGAAAGGCCACCACCTTCTCAACAACCTTTCCTACGAACGCGAGGTTGGAGACTGGGCGATAGTTGTTTAAGATGGCTGGATCCAGGGAAGGTTTCTTAAGGAGGGGTCTCACCACCGCATCCTTTAGAGGGTGCGGGAAGGATCTCTCCTGGAGAGGTGTTAACAATCCTCTGGAGTCAGCCGCGTGTCACCTCCCTGCTGGTCGAAACCAGCCAGGAGGGACATGGGTCCAGTAAACAGGTGGAGGCACTCACCGCTCCCATGGCCTTGTCCACTTCCTCAGGAGCGACAAGTTGAAACTCGCTCCACGAAATCCGATCAAGACCCTCCCCCGGCATCTCGGCTGGTACTGTCCAAGTGGAGTCCAGGTCCGTCCGAATCCGAGCGATTTTATCCGACAGAAACTGAACAAATTCCTCAGCTCTACCCTGTAATGGCTCGCTCGCATCCCTCCCTTTCAAGAGGGAGTGGGCTATCCTAAACAGGGCGGCTGGGCGAGATTCTGTGGATGCAATAAGAGCAAAAAAATGAGCACCCCTATCGCCACTAGATAAGTCCTACTAAAGGCTCTTAATTGTGTTCGGTCGGATTCGGAGTTACTAGCCCTCCAGCGTCTCTTTAGGTGTCTCTTTTGGCACTTCATCTCCCGGAGTTCCTCGGTAAACCAAGGGGCCCTCCTGGATCCACTGCCGCGGAAAGGCCGTAAAGGCGCAATCCGGTTTAGAGCCTCCACCGCCGCTGTATTCCAAGCAGCTACCAGGGACTCCGCCGGACTGTGGGCCAGGGAGTCAGGTATCTCACCAAGCGCCATCTGAAATCCCATGGGGTCCATCAGGCGCCTGGGGCAGAACCACCTAATCAGTTCACCCTCCCTACAGTGGGGGAGTGGTTTCCGAAAGTCAAGCCTCAATAGGAAGTGATCTGACCATGACAAGGGCAAGATCTCAATGCCCTTCAAATCTAGATCACGTCTCCACTGCTCCGAGAGAAACACAAGGTCGAACGTGTGACCCGCTGTATGAAAACTCTCAGGGATTTCTGGAAAGGCTGGGGAGAGACAGGGAGGCTCTAAATTAGGCCTGGAGTCTGCAGATTGCAAAGCCAGACAAGGCCTAGTGGACCCGGACACCAGGTGGCGAAAGGGATCCCCAAGGGGACTCACAGATTGCTCAGATGAAAGAGGGGAGGCAGGGAGATACCTTCTCTGACTGACCCTTGAAGAGAGCTGGGAGAACGATGCTGAGACTCAGCCATCTGGGAAGACATGTGGGGAGAGTGTGATCTGGATGGTGAGGGACTGATGCTATCTCGAATGCGCCTCCCAGCAGCTCTAGTGACTCTAACTCCAGTTTCTTGCTGCCTGCTGGAGCCCCCTTTACTTGATGACTTGGAGGTGCTCTTCTAAGAGGGAGCCCGCCCTCTTAATGGAGTTAATGGAGCAATCTCTTGGGACGTCCCCTCGCCTGGATTGCAATCACCTGGTGATCCAAGGGCAGCTGTTCCACTGCGCCTTGTGGTGTCGGCCATTTTGCACCACTCCCCGCTCACAAGTACTCACAGAAATAAGCATTGCCTCACCACCTCCACTCTCCTGGATCAATCAGCAGTCAGGGGTTGGTTCTGCCCTGTGCGGTTCGGAGCTCCTTCGAACCAGCATGCCCTCTTACAGCAGCGCCGCCAATCCGCGGCTCGAATCCTCTGCCCCACTGACCAGCTGGAGGCCCTCCCCGGTGCTACGGCGGAGTGCTGGCCCATTGTGTCTGCAGGCACCAGAAGTGGCCTCAGAGCTCTTGTGGCGAGCTGAGGCAGGAATGCCGATCCTTGTGCTCCGGCCACGTGTGTCATCACAAAATGGCTGCCATCAACAAAATGGCAACTGCCGACCACGCGGTCCAATAACTCCAAGCGAGCTCTGCCGAGCCACTCCTCCAGCAGCCTCTTTTCTACTCTAGCACGGCCTGGAGCCCTCCTGTGGTCACCCAGCAGTTTGGAGGCTCCTCAAACAGCAACAAAGCCCAGCTTGTGCACAAAAACTCACACACAGAAGGAGATGAAGGAAGAGGAGGTGGAAGGAATCAAGGATGGAAAAAAAACAAAATCTCAAGTCCAATTCGAAGAGCCAAGCAAATATAGTACTCATTCCGGCTGAGACTGAGATTAAACTGGGGCCATGCAGAGGAAATATAGGGGAGTGGCCTCAACTTTAACCTCAGTCTCTGGGCAGATTGGATGTGAGAATAACCCATCAGTGACTCCTCCCACAGGCTACTTCAGAGAATGGAACAATGTCAATATCCTGAGCTGGATGCCTGGAGGAAACTTCCTAGGGATTTATTTTTCTTCATAGTCTTAAACCTAATTCAGTCCTTTTTAGCTATGGTAGATCTTTCAACTAAACCTTCCTATACTAAATATATATCTGCTTCACTCATGTTTCAGGTAGCAATCATTACAATGGAAAGGATAGAAGACAGAAAGATTGATTAGCTTATTTCTTCCCAGCAATTTTTTGAGTTGGAAATAGCAATAGCACTAGACTTATATACCGCTTCACCAGTGGTGGGATAAGACCAGTATGCCCCGGTACGGGTGTAGCTGTGCCTGCTGGGAGCACCAGATACCGTTCTGGTACAGTGCTCTGGAGGTCCCACCCACCCGCCGGCTCCTCTTACCTCTATTTGAGCCAACTGGGGCATTTGCACATGCGCATAGGGCATATGGCACCTGCGCAATGCTCCGCCGAGCAGCTGGAGTGTCGCAGGTGGTGAGTACGCAGGCATGTGCTGCGAGCATTCACGTGGTGGATGCCCGGTCCCATTGCAGCGTACCGGTTGCAACACGAGCCGGAACCCACCACTGCGCTTTACAGTGCTTTTACAGCCCTCTCTAAGCAGTTTAGAGTCAGCATATTGCCCTCAAGAATCTAGCTCCTCATTACCAACTTCCAAAGGATGGAAGGCTGATCAACCCTCAGCTGGTCAGCATTGATAATACATTCTTCTTTTGAAATTGCTTATTACATAACTGAAGGAATTAGCTGCCCCTAAGCTAGTTAATATTTAATTTGCACAATAGTTTGTCATCATCACACCATGATCTAGATGGGAACCTCCACTGTAACATGTTGTGAACTCTTTATTGCAAATGGTATGTAATTTGCCTTCCAACAAATCAGAACATTTGTAAATTCCCAAAATATTGATGATAATCACTAGGACATTTTATGTTAGGAACTTTTGTTCCATTTTAAGAAAAAAAAACCTGAATTCTGAGGACTCATATGTATGTAGTACAAACTCTGAAGTAGCTTGCTTTGTTGTATAATCCTCCAAAATGGCCTAATGCCTGGACAGGAAACCAAATTCCATTATCTTTTTGGCCCCAGCATTGTCCATGCAAAATAAACCTATTGCTCATCTACTTTCCAATATGACTGCGAAGAAAAGTGCTTTGTAGAAGTCATAAACAATAAGGCATTCTGAATTACTGTAGTATACATTCTTAAAAGCGACAAAAACCACAAAAAGAGTATCAGGATCATCACTGTTCCAGGGCCTGAACCAGCTATACACATATGGTCTAGAAATGCCCATAATGAAAGGATAAATATCATAATAAAAAGGATTATAAGCTTCTATGTACTTGATAGCAAGCTCTGAAAAAACTGCATACAACCCAAGAATGCATAAAGATTCCCAATATAAATGCCAGCATGTCCTGTATTCTTTCTTTTCATGAACTGCAGACCCTTGAGCTACAGACCACCTCTGTGCATCAGAGGTCAATAGACAGCATTCTCATTTGCATTCTTAGGCTGCATAGTGCCAGTAAAATATTTACCAACCAGTAAAGATGTCTATGATTATACCAGGTGCCAATTACAATGATGTCTTCATTGATATTAGAAGAAGTTTCTACTAAAGAACAAAGTTTTTCCTTTTTATTAATTATATGTTCTGGCAATACAATTGTCAGTATCTATTTTACTACATGATATTAAAATAGAATTTATAATGGATCAGTATGTTTTTTCACTGGCAACAGCTTTTTTGTTTTTATTGTTCTTGTAAGAGCAAAAGAAAGTTTGAAATTCTCCTAACCAGAAGATCACAACTTCATCAAATATATATATATTTACAAATGTAATTCTGGCGCCAAGAAATTTTATATCTCACACACATTACCTCTGGATCTGTTTCTTTTGATTTTGGTGTATTTTAATTCAAATAATATTGTAGAGGGACAGGGAGATCAGATGCAATTTCCTGGGAAACTATTTTGAAAATGGATACACATGCATACATATCTCCCACAAGGATAACTGAGCTTAAATAATTAGTCTTTGTTTATTAATATCAAAAGACTCCATTGAGTCTATATGTGACCAAATACTAGTTATCTATCTAATTGTTAACCACATTACTGCACCAATGTGATCTACTTTGATCAGGATAATAGCTAATGGATTTTAGCTGAAAATCAGAAGAAATATTCCTGTGCAATGTATGAAGCAGTAGAAGATATTTTTCAGGTATTTCATTACCATTTACTGCAACAGGAAGACCTATGACCAATGGGATCTGTGAAATTGTTTTGACCTCTGTAATAATACTGATGCAAAAATTACAAATTAACTATCTCCTGTGGAAAATATGCAGTGATGATTAATTCTTGTTTGTTTGTTTCATAGAGGATATTTCTGATGAGTAGGACATACTGGCAATAT
Source organism: Thamnophis sirtalis (assembly GCF_051295495.1). Taxonomy (NCBI): domain Eukaryota; kingdom Metazoa; phylum Chordata; class Lepidosauria; order Squamata; family Natricidae; genus Thamnophis; species Thamnophis sirtalis. The sequence continues at coordinate 51,915,750 of NW_028261389.1, read as the reverse complement.
AGGTGACCGATGGTTTTTTGAACAGCAAGTGTTCTTCTTGGTATCTCACTAACCTTCAGTGGCATGTCTTAATGCACCCAATCATAGATGACAAGAGGAATGCTCACCATGGAAAATAAAATTCCTAATGCCAAAAAGAGGGAAGCCTAGAACCAAAATGAGATATTATTTACATTTATTTATATATATAGTGTGCTCCAACGTGAGTATCCAGGGTGTAGTTCTTAAAGATATTGAAAAGTTACTATCACAAATATTGCATTCAATTGCATTGAAGAAGGGGAAAATTATCAAAATGCATGAGTAATATCCTATTAATTATTCTTACTTTATTTAAAAGTAAACTATTTAGAAGTACATTCCTAGGTGTGGGATTCAAAGGGAGTATGTGGTGCCCAATTTGGGAAAAGCTGCACACTTCTATTATATAATGATTAGCCATTTGAGAATGGGCTTTAAATAGAAGAAGAAATATGTTCATGGGGAAAGCAAGGAAGCCAGCACACAACCAATCTCTAATTATGTCAACAATTCATGGATAATTCTCTTACAATTTAATTCAGAGGTGTGCAAAGTGTTTCTAATTTGCTTTATCTTGCATTCTAAATGGAGTCCTGTTTTGAGTTTAAAACAATTATTTTGCTTTTAAAATAGATGGTTTAAATATTTCTGAAATGGCTTTGAATTTATTTCAGAATATGTAATCTTAGCCTTGTCAGGCATCTCTGAGTTTTGTTCCTGCATTCCCAATATCCTTGGTTTCTGTTTCCTTGTATTGGGCAAAGGCTATCAAATGAGAAACCTGTTCTAAGTTTCTGTGATTAAGAGTCCTGTATGATTAGGTTCCCTTCTTTAAATCTTTGTTCTTATTCATAAGCAGTGCAAGCAATTTAATGCAGATCATTTTAAGGTACTGGTACATTCTTTTGCAAACAAGTATTTATCTTTGTTGCCTTCTGACGTGAATGCTGGCTCATTTAGCCGTTTGCATACTGGAAAGATCTAAGACCCTTCATTCTGGTGAAAAAGTACGTTCTACCTTTGTTACACTTGCACAGTACAGCTTTTAATCTTGTTTAATGAAGGATAATAAAGTATACTAACTTACCCAAATTCTCTGAATCAGTTTTGAACCATCTTGATGGGTGATTTTCAAATAGAGTGAAGATGGAAGAATAAAAATCAACATATTGGCAGATGTTGTTCCTATAATAATGAGAAACATTTTGGTGTTATGTAAACAATTTACAAGTCTAAGTCTCACAAAGGGAGGAAATCTTAATTAAATATATTTAGCATGCTGTACCTACAACTCCAAAAATATCCTTCATGGAAGGTATAAAAATAACCAGCAGGTTAATGATCATCAAAAGGACCAATGTAACCACAATATGTTGGCATAAATGAAATTTGGTTTTTCTAGCAAGCTCAAATATAGATGAACGAACCTATGGAAGAAAAAAAAAGATAAATCTGTTAGGCATAATGTTACATGGGACAGATATCTTTTTATTAATTCTCCTTTAGTATTATATTCTGTGTTCACTTAGAGGAATTAATATATTTGTGAATATCAGCATTTTTAATTCTATTGCTATTTATTTCAGCTATAGCTTTTTTATGCTATCACAATTTTTCTAATAAAACATTAAAATTTTGCTTCAAATTAAAAATTCAATTGCTTTTTGCCAAATTTAAAATACTTAATCTCTCATACCAAGCAGAATTTTCATCTGAAATTGTTAAAGAACGGAGAACAATGAACACTCATTTATATTATATATTTTCACTTTCTGATAAATATTTGAACTAATATCATAAGAGTGTATGATTGCCTTTGAGTTCTAATTGTTCAGGAATTCAGAGGAGGCTTGACTTGACTACCTGGGGAATCCCATAGTTTTCTATAAAATACTGCAATAAGGGTGCTGTCTAGACTTGGATGATATGAACAGATTAGCTCTTATCTTTCCTGAATACCAGTTCGTTTCTAGTCCCAACTCAAGGGATAGTTTGAATCTATAAAACTCTTCCATTTGTGGGACTTGAAGGAATCTTTTTCTGAATGTTCCCATTTGTGCCATGGCTAGCCTCAAAGGCCTGCTTGGGATGATTTCTTTTGCTAGGATGGGACAGAAAGTTACCCAGGAACAAGCCTTTACATTGGTTGACCACCCAAATTTGGAATGCCTTTCCCAACGAAGTATGGCTGATGTTTTTATTTGCTGTAACAGTGATATTATACTTTTTATTGTTGCTTGGAGTTCCTGTTATTGTTTTAATATTTACTTTTTATTTCATTCTGTATTTTATAAGATTCTTTTACATATGTTTCATGAATTGCTTTGATTATAAACATCTTCACAATTTTTTTAATATTGGAAGTGATATGGTTAGTCCTTGACATGACTACAATTAGCCCAAAATGTATGTTGTTAAGAGAGATGTTAACTGAGTTTTGCCCCATTTTATGACCTTTCTTGCCACAGTTGTTAAGGGAATCACTGCAGTTGTTAATAACATGGTTGTTAAGTGAATTTGGCTTCCCTATTGACTTTGCTTGTTAGGTCATAAAAGTCTGATCACATGATCTGGGACAATGCAACTGTCATAAAAATGAACCAGTTGCCAAGCATCTGAATTTTGATTACGTGACCATGGGGATGCTGTAACCATTGTAAGTGGAAAAATGCTCATAAAACACTTTTTCAGTGCTGCTGTAACTTTGAATGGTCACAGAATTAATAGTTGTAAGTCGATTACAACCTGTACTTCCCAATTTTAATGTTTAAAATAAATGCATAGAAAGCTGATGTCGGGCGTGCCTCCTTCATTAACCAAGAAAGAAATCTCCCAACTCCATTGTTTGTGGAATGAAAAGTACTTTTACTGGTTATTAATAGATAGCAGCGAAGTAAAGCAAGGTCTGAGTCAGAAAAGCGTGAAATCATACATATAAAACATTTGCCCAGCCCCCTCCCTCCAACAACCTCCACCCCATTGCCCAATCTATAACTCCCTTAGGTGTCATGTGGGAACCCTCATCAGGTTGGTATGCAGGATGGTTGGCCTTGACCAGGTCCAATCGGCCATCAGCATGTGCAGAAGATGGTGAGAACAAAACTCCCTTTTTGACTATCACTCCCGCACTATTTATTCCCATCCCAAATACCATGCCTCCCTCCCCGTTTCCATGGCAGCTGAAAGCAAGCAGCAAGCGAAGTAGAGGCTGACATCCGGCCCTCCTTCAGAAAGAGATATCATCCCTGCAGAGAGAGAGAAAAAAAAACCACAATACAAAATAACTATGTAAATATTTACATCTATCCTATCATCAAATCTTATCAGGATAATTGGTGCAGAAGTTCTTCAAATGTCTGGGAGCCCTGGAGAAAATGGGCTGACGTCAAGATAGCACAACGTGCGATCTTGGTGTTCCAAGATAGCAGTCGATATTTCTGCCACTGGATGATCCATTCGGAACTAAACCGTCCCACAGAGACGGTGGTTGAAAAAGGCACCTCCTGCTGATCTCAGGGACATCGCAAAGTCCCTGAAAAATCCAGGAATAGCCTTTTTTCCGGCGATAGAAACGCAGCTAATGAAGCTGCTGAAGTTGGGACAGCTCCGGAACAGGAAAAAAGTGAAAAGAGAAAGTGTGTCGAATTGGTGAGGAAATTTTATTATTAGAAAGACAGACTACCCCCCCCCCCAATAAGTTAAATGAAAATTGAAGATAGAAGACTGTAAGCACTGAAATTAATCTACATAAAATTAGTGTGTTATCCTGTTTCTAATTTTTTTTTCATAGATGGAATTTTTGCAAAGGCTCTCTATTTTTTAAACTGAATTAATTATTTTTTTCCTCTTCTTTTTTTCACTTTTGCTTACACCTATAGATTAAAAATTTCCTTCTTTTTTTATAATGCTTGATTGGATTGATTGTTTTTGATCTCCATTTAATGTTTTTTCTTTCGTTCTTAAGCTTGGAATATAAAGAAGATAATAAGAAGGATTATAAAGAAGGTTGTAACAACAGGCAGTTACACTGCCACTTAGAGGCTGGATACATTGTTTTTCTTCTTTCTCTGATCACTTGAGATTCAAGGTTCAGTTTGTTTACTGAGAGTGATAGTAGGAAGAGCACAAGTTGTTTATATAGGTGCTTTTTGGGAGCTCTATCACTAGCTATTGGAGGGAAGACAACATTTTGACTTGAAAGATAATAAACCTGTTTAAAGTTTATTAAAATAGCCTTGAATCCTATAATGGCAGTGCCTGCAAAATTGGAACAATGGCGTAGCAGGAAAAAGAAAGTGTAACATTGCAAATGATTATGTTTGAAATTCAAAATCTATTAGTTGTGACAGAGAGAATTGAAAAGAGATTGGAGAATATGGAATACAAAACAGAAAAATGTGATGGAAAAACTGAGGATGTTTATCAAATGAAGAATGTGGAGGAAAGAGTTCAAAAAATGGAAGAAAAAAATGAGCAAAGAGATAAGAAATCTGTGGATACTGACAACAAAGTGAGTGTGGTTGGTAATGGCAAGAGCGGAATATGGAAAGGGGAGATAGATGGATTGGAACTCTATCCCAGATGTCAAAGCATAGAAGAAGAAAAGGGAGAACAATTGATGGAGATAAGGAGAAAAATCTTTACAGAAGCACTAGTGATAACCAAAGATAAGCTGATGGAAGGAGCAGATGCTGGGTTTCGAGCTTTTATGAGATACAAAAGGAACAACATGTTGCGAAGAGAGGTTCACACAAGATTTTTTAAGAAATTTACTAGAATATTAATGCTACAAATGGCAAGAGATATAAGACTACACTATTACTGGAAAGATACAGGTTGATGCAATGAAAATGTATAATAAAAACTATGCTAAATTTAGCTTACTAGTAGTATGTATAAAATGAAGTGACAATAGCTATAGTTAAATAATGATTAATAATGATAACAATATATATAGATATATTAGTTTGATTATATGAAATATTATATAAACAACACATGGAGAATATAAGAGGAAGTTTAAAAGCTTTATCTAGAATATGTTGTAAAGATGTATTGTGATTGGATGATTTTAGGATGATTTAATAGAATGTTATCATATAATCCTATTCTAGATTTTGAATATTATATATAAAAGGATGTAAAAACAATTATAGTCAAATTAAGGTTGAGATATAATAATCGTGATATACATGAATATGTGTGAATTTAAAATATGCGATTTGATATGAAAAGCAGGTGATGACTATGAAAGAGATGCATGGAAATACTGTAACCAACACACTTTCTACAATTTGTAACGGAAGATGGCTTTTTTATTTTTATGTTTGTTTGTCTTTGTTCAAAAATAAATAAAAATTGTTAAAAAAAAAAGTCTGGGAGCCCTAACATGAGATTTGTCGACCCATTCAGCCTGGGAAGGGGGGAAATGTTTCCAGGACACCAAATACTGAATGCGACCTCTGTTTTCTGGAATCTAAGATTTCTTTAACTTCAAAATGTTGCTCTCCCTCAATTAGAAGAGGGACCGGAGGTGAAGTTTGAGGCGGACGAAAGGAAGAAATGTGCTCCGGTTTCAACAGGTTCACATGAAAAACAGGATAAATTCTTCTAAGGTTCTTTAGCAGCTCCAATTTTACTGATACAGGATTTATGATTCTCACAATGGGGAATGGACCTACATACTTTGGGTCCAGCTTCTTCAATTTTTGGGTGGTTTGTAGGAACTTAGTGGACAAAAACACCCTATCCCCAACTTTGTAGTCTTTTGGCTTAGTTCTTTTCTTATCCGCCTGTTTTTTGTGAGTCTCGTGAGCCGCATCTAATGCTCTGCAGGTCATGGGCCAAAACTGCCGAAGTTGATCACTCCACTCAGATAAGGATAAAATTTGTGGTTTCTCTTGAGGCAATTCAGGAATCGGTACAAAGTCCTGACCAAACACAACTTTAAAAGGGGCCATGCCGGTACTGCTGTGAACAGAATTATTGTACGCCACCTCTGCATTGGTAACAGTTCAGCCCAATTATCCTGTTGATAATTGATAAAACATCTAACACTGAGTTAGTCCGTTCACAAACCCCATTAGTCTGAGGATGGTGGGCGGACCTTAGCCCTTGGATGGAGCCAATCAATTTCAGGAACTCTTTCCAAAAGAGGGAGGTGAATTGAACCCCCCTGTCTGAAATAATATGTTCAGGCACTCCATGTAACCTATATACATGTAAAATAAACAATTTAGCCAACGACTTCACTGACGGGACCTTGGAGGAAGGCACAAAATGAACCTGTTTGGAAAATAGATCGGTGATAACCCAAATAACGGTATATCCTAGACTTTCTGGTAACTCGACAATAAAGTCCATTGATATCTCCTTCCATGGGGCTCCAGGGCGGGTAACACTTTGGAGGAGACCTTGAGCTTCCCTGGTGGTCTTTTTGCAGCCGCACAGACGGGACAACTGGTTATGTAGGACTCAATGTCTTTTTTTAATGAAGGCCACCAAAATTGCCTCTTAACGAAATGCAAAGTCTTTACAAATCCAAAATTGCCCGCCATTCTCGAATTGTGGGCCTGTTGAAGAACAACAGGTTTCAGGTTAGCAGGAACATACAGTTTAGCTCCTACCCAAGCCAGTCCATCCTTCATGGTGCATTCATCCGAATGTTTCTTGAACCAGTCATCAGACTCAAGGCCCTCCTTGAGTTTGTTCATTAGGTTCATAGTCACATCTAAGTCAACTGGGTTTTGGCTTCTAGTAACCATTGGGGCAGCCAGATTTTTAGCTGGGATGATTAGATGAACCATGCTCAGTCTAGAGCTTTTGTACTGGGGAAGCCTGGACAAGGCATCAGCCATAAAGTTCTTCCCCTCCGGGATGTACTTGAGGGTAAAGTTGAAACGGTTGAAGTGCTGTACCCAACGCACTTGTTTAGGTGACAGCTTACATGGGGTCTTCAACGCTTCTATATTTTTATGATCAGTCCATACTTCAAAAGGGTGTTTTGCCCCCTCTAGGAAGTGTCGCCAGGTCATCAAAGCCCATCTGACAGCAAAAGCTTCCTTTTCCCATATGGCCCATCTCCTTTCTGTCTCTATAAGCTTACGTGAGGTGTAAGTGCACGGTTGCAATTTGCGCTCAACATCACTGGCATTGGTTTGTACCACAAATGGCGCATTCATATCAGGGTGTTTCAAAACCGGTTCTGCTGCAAAGAGTCGCTTTAATTTCTCGAAAGCGGCTTGACGCTCCATAGTCCAGTTCAAAGGCTTACCTGGCCTAGGTTTGGTTTCTCCTTTAGATTTTAGGAGATTTGTAATGGGCAGTGCAATGCTAGCGAACAAGGGAATAAATTGACCATAAAAATTTGCAAATTGCAAGTACAAGGAGGTGCTCAATTAGTAACACCCTGGACTTTTGCCGGGTCCATCTCGATGCATTTGTGGGAAATATGGTCCCCTAGGTAATCGATCTTCTCCTGATGAAAATCACATTTAGACAATTTCGCATAAAGTTCAGCGGCCTGGAGTTTTTTGAGGACTGAGCGCACCAAAGTCACGTGTTCATCACATGTTTCCGTATAGATAAGGATGCTGTCGAGGTAGACTAACACGCCCTTATACAGGTGCTCATGCAAAACTTCATTTATTCATTGCATGAAAACTGCTGGCGCCCCCTGCAGTCCAAACCGGAGTACTCTGAACTGGAAGCATCCCAAAGGGCAGTTGAAAGCAGTTTTCCACTCATCCCCTTCTTTGATTCTGACTCTTAGTATGCCTCCCTTAGATCTAACTTCATGAAACTTTTCCCCTTGCCCAACTGTGCTAACATATCTGTTCTGACCCCCCTTGTCGTACACCAAAGCACGCCGAGAGCAAAAATACTTCAAGGACTTTACAGACAGGCCCTTGGCAGCAAGACGTTGCCAGCAATCCAGCACAGTCCACGCCTTGGCAGCAATCCAGCACAGACAAGACGGCCACAAAAGTTCTCCCACTTTAGTGAATACATTGACTCCTGCAAAAGGGCATGTGCACAATCATTCCTTTTATAGTCTTGAGAGGAGCCTAATTACCACCAGCTGAGTGCAATTATCTCCTGTAACTGCCTATTAGCTTTTCAGTGCCGGGCGTCCAGGAACAACTCCCTTGGCTCCTCCCCACTGCTCCAATGCATGACTTCAGGATCACACTCCCTTGTCTCCTCCCCACTGGTCCAAGGCTCAGGCGCCTCCTGGTGGCCAAACAGCATCTTTGCGCCCTGCTAGGAGTCAGAACCCTGTCCAGGATCCTCCACATCCTCCAGAGCCGACTCATAGGGCTGCTCGCTGTCAAAGTCTGGTGGCAGTTCCAACGGCTCCTGCTGGGCCACAACACATATCCTTCATGAGTGGCAAGGGGTATACATTTTCTACGCAAATCCCATTTACATTTTTGTAATTAATGCATAAAATGAAAGGAGCCATCTTTCTTTTCTCTGAACTATACCGGTGCAGCCACCCATGGCCTAGCTTGTTGTATGAAACCTCTTTTTAAGTTTTTGTCAATAAACTTCCATAATTCTTCCATTTCATGTTGGGTCATCGAGTAAATCTGGGGCTTAGGGAACTTTTCCCCTGGGATGATCTCGATGTTGCAATCAGTAGTGCGGTTGGGGGGAGCAATTTGTCGGAAGCCTTTTCACTGAAAACTTCCTTCAGGTCCCAATATGTTTTGGGGGTTTTCTCTTCCCCTTCAATTTTTTCCTGCACTGCAGCCTCTAGGTTTGGTTCAGCCTTGGCTATGTGGGAGACCCCCCCTTTCCCCTCCAGGAGTTTAGCAGAACGGATACGCAACCACCCTTTCGTCCAATTCATGTATGGGTTCCATTTTCGCAGCCAGGGTAATCCTAGTATGAGGGGCCAATCCATCCCTGGTGCAACAATTAAACTCAAAATCTCTTGGTGATCCCCCATCCACATTTTTATTGGTTTAGTTACAAAATGGGCAGCCCCCCCCCCAAGCCACAGACCCGTCCAACTGGCAAAAGGCAATGGGTACTTTCAAAGTCCTCAGTCTTAATCCCATTTTTTCCACCACTTAATTATGCAACGTGTGCATCCAGAGTCTAAGAGGGCCAGCATTTTCCCTTGGGCTCCAGTAGAGGGCACTTTAAGTTCTACTGGAATGGTCATGGGGCCCGATTGGGCACTTACCAAGTGGTCGTCATCAGAGTCAATTTCACTTTCCCCAGAAAGAAAGGAGGGCTCTTCCTCCCTTTGGTTGGGAGGGAAATTTTCAACAGGTTCCACCCCTTTCATGGTGGTGTCCTTTCATTTCCCCGGTTGTTTGTCTGGCTTTCTCTCCCCAGCAGCAGTGGGTTTTGGGCCAATTTTTGAATGGCAGCTCGTTGCTCGGTGCCCCTCCTTCCCATAATGGAAACAAGCAGTAGACCAGGGCTTGCTTGCAGACCAATTCTTTCTTCCTTTCGGAGCTCCTCTGGAGGGGTGGGTAGGAGGGGAATTTTTACCTTTATCACTGTCTCCCCGGTATTTATTCCTGGCTAGGTCAATCTCCACATCTGCTGCCAGCTTGTACCAGCATTGCAGGTTGCGTGAGGCCCCTCTGTTAACACATTTCTGGTATATATCTTGGTTCAGGCCATCCATAAAACTGTCCATTAAAGCCTCCACAAAGCCTCCCTGCATATGCATCGACAGCTCACGAAACTCTTGGATGTACTCAGCCACTGGACTTCTTCCCTGAGTAAGAGTTTTCATCTTGGCTCTCGCCTTACACTTGGCTAGCGGGTCATCAAAACACTTCCTCAGGGCGGCCATAAACACACTGTAATTCCTCAGCAGGGGGGAGTCATCAGCCGCCCTGAGTCTCCCGGGAATAGGGCAGCATACAAATTGAATAAATCCAATCATTACGCAAGGTGACCATCCAGTCTGCCACCTTATTCTCCAATGCCATAGTCACAGCTCTCACCTTGCCTTCCTCGTTGCGATAATCTTCTCCAAACTGTTGCATGAAATTCCAGACCTGGACCAGGAAAAATCCCAGTTCTTTTGAGTCACCTCTGAATTTCACACCAAGAGGAGGAACTTTTGCCATTCGGCATCTGCGGGGGGGCCCTTCCCCCCTTGGAGGGCTCGTGTGGCTGCTGCCACCACCAGAGCTCTCTCATCCTGATCAGCTCCGCTGTCTGCTCCCAGCCCCCCCCCCCCCCAGGGTGAGACAAGTCCTCTGCACATCTCTCTTCTTGATCAGGAAAATCAGCTTCCCTCTCAGCCTGGCTCTCATGAAAACAATGTTTCTCCCAAGCCTCTTGGAAGAATTTCATACCGTGGGACATCATGAGATCCTCTTCTTCAGCTTCCTGCCAGGCAGCTGCAAGTCGCCGACGTCGGCTGGTGGTAACTCCCGCAGGAATTTCCTCAGGATCATATCTCTGTCCCACTCCCAATGACCACCTAGGGCGAACGGATCTTTCCTCCAAATCCAGTTCCGCCATCCCCTCCATTTCCAAGAGACATGAGGATCCGGCAGCCCCCATGTTGTCCTCCTGGTCACTGCCTGGGTTGGACATTTCTTTGGAGGTTTTATTTTTATTGCACTCCCCTCGGAAGGTGTTAGCTCCGTGATAAGCGTGAACTGAGACCTTGCTTATTGTCGGGCGTGCCTCCTTCATTAACCAAGAAAAAATCTCCCAACTCCATTGTTTGTGGAATTAAAAGTACTTTTACTGGTTATAAATAGATAGCAGCAAAGTAAAGCAAGGTCTGAGTCAGAAAAGCACGAAATCATACATATCAAACATTTGCCCAGCCCCCTCCCTCCAACAACCCCCACCTCATTGCCCAAACAGCAACTCCCTTAGGTGTCATATGGGTTGCATCGTCAAGAACCATCATCAGGTTGGTATGCAGGACAGTTGGCCTTGACCAGGCCCAAACATTGGCCATCAGCATGGACAGAAGATGGTGAGAACAAAACTCCCTTTTTGACTATTAGTCCTGCCCCATTTATTCCCATCCCAAATACCATGCCCCACTCCCCGTTTCCATGGCAGCCAAAAGCAAGGAAGCAAGCGAAGCAGAGGCTGACATCTGGTTTGATCTTCTGCACTATATCAGGTTTTCTAAATCAGTCATACTGAAAACTACAGATAGTTCCGGAATTACGAATGTAATGGAGCCTGTTCATTCCATTTGTAAGCCGAGGATTCATGGGAGTGAATCTCGTACCTTGATCACACCCTGCTTTCGCCCATGAATTTGAAGCATGGCTTGTTAAGTGCACCTGAGGTATCTCGGGATGGGGAAGGCCGGGGGTGGGGGTGGGGCTAGTAATGAAACAGGCTACCTGCTTAAGACCACTCAAGGCCTCCCCAACTCACTGAAATACCTCATACTCCCTACAATTGCTTTCCCCTCCCACCCAACCTGCTGCGCCAGGTCACTTACTGTGGAAAGATCTAGCAAGCTGTGTCCTCTCCTGCCTCTCAGCCACACGGATCCCTTAACAGCTCTGTTTTCCTGTGCGTAGGCCTTGTCTAGCATTTTGTCGGCCAAAACAGAGCTACTTCAGACCAGCCAAGGCCTCCCCCAACCCACAAATACCTCATTCTCCCTCCCCTTACGTCCCCAAAATTGTTTCCCCTCTCATCCAGCCACATCAGGTGACATACCTTATGAAGATCTGTCTCCTGTTTCTTTGCCTGCTTCCTCCTTTCTCCTCAGCAAAGGGCTTGATGAGGCCTCTGGTGACAAAAAAAGAGGCCCAGAGGGCTGCGCCGTCCTTCCAGTCCTTGTTTTTCATCATCAGAAGCCTTGTCAAATGGGCCTCCTTTCCCGTTCGCAAAGCACTTGAGGATTGCAGCCCTTTAGGCTTCAGCAACCCTTTTCAAAAAGCCTTTGCTGGTGGGAACAGAGCTTAGGAAGGACGCACCTGCTCCTCCCAAGCTCCGCTAGTGTCAACGAATCTTTTTGCAAAGGGCTGCCAAAACCTACAGGAATGCAGTCTCTGGCAAGGAAATGGCAAACAGAAGGAAGGACTGAAGCCTTCCCTCCGTTTGCAAATATCCATGTCTCAATTCACAAAGTGGAGGCCTAATGCGAGATCACACAAGATCAGTAGTATGAGATCTCATGCCACTAATCTCACATCATCTTGCAGTATGTTAGGCCTCTGTTCTCTGTGAATGTACCGAAAGCCTGAAGCAATGAAGCAAGCAAAGAAAGTGCGGTAGGAATATCTTCACAAGGTAAGTGTGTCTCCACAGGTGAGAGTGCTTGTGGTGTGGGTGGTGGTGGGAATAGGCAGAATGAATGTTGCAGAGCCTCTGTGGTCATTCAAAAGGGCAAACAAATGCTGTAGTGCTGCAACATTCATAATTTCAGGACTTTTTCATAAACGCTAGGGGGTGCTTATTGTGTTAACTTCGAATGTTCGCTAAGGAAACATTCATAACTCTGTAAATGGTGCTACTTTCCTACGTTTTAATGGAATAATTTTTAAAAAGTGAAAAGGTTATCAATTCCATCTCTCCCAATATGGACTCTCTGGAATTGTTTGAAACTATAACCTCTCAGAATTCCTAGCGTATTTGTAAGTCCTGGAAAATATAGTTCCAAGATATCCAGAAGGCCAATCCAGAAGAAAGTGTGGAAAAAAATCCCACTGTAAACAAAAACCAGTTTTTGGAGTTAAATGCAATGAAGTGTCTTACTGACATGGACAATTATGGTAATCACTGGGTTGTTGCCCAGAACATTCAGAGGTAATTGAGGCACTTTATGAGCATCAAATCCAGAGAAACTACAAGTTTCATTACAGGTGGAATGATCTGGCTGAAGCAAGCAGTGTATGAATCTAGCAACCAGAGTGGGTTGGGATACTTTCTTTTTTAAAAAATTATTATACAGTTGTATCACAGCGGCCAGTTGTTTCAACGGATTTGGCATTGGTTACTAGTCGGGCCCCACCCAGGGGGCCTAGGACGTCGTAACGTATTTTCGTAATATGCGTGCAGATCCAAGCAGTGCGGCCTTTTGCATTTGACTGATGGTGATTTTGTCAATTTTTAACTGTTTTAAATGTAATTCCAGTGCTTTTGGTATAGCACCCAGTGTGCCAATTACCACTGGAATTATCACTGCTGGTTTGTGCCATAGTCGTTGAATTTGGATTTTTAAGTCCTGGTATCTTGCGATTTTTTCATGTTCCTTCTCGGCGACCCTGCTATCACCTGGTATTGCGATGTCTATGATTGTGACCTTATTTTTCTCAACCAGTGTGATGTCTGGTATATTATGCGCCAGTATTTTGTCTGTTTGTATACGGAAATCCCACAAGATCTTGACCAATAATAATAATTATTATTATTGTACAATTGTAGTGCATTGTCATTAGTTTTCTGGTTTTTCGGTCCAAAAGGTCCAAATCAGCTTGTGTCCAGTTAACTATACCAGCTGTGTATCTTATAACTGGTATTGCCCAGGCACGAATCATCCAATATAAACAAAATCAGCAATTTCGATCAGACCAACGGCGTTTTTATCAAAGTCTTAATGTGAATGGTGACACCAAAAGTGAAAAACCAGAAAAACAGGCAACAGTTGAATTCTGGAAAGAATTGTGGGAAAATGCAAAGGACTACAACAAGGAAGCAAAGTGGATACATGACTTTGAGAAAAGCATTGGCAACAAACAAATGCAAGTATTAGAAATAACAACTGAGATGGTCAAAAATCGAGTTAAAAAGGTAAAGAATTGGACATCACCTGGAAAGGACCAATTACATGGTTTCTGGCTCAGATATCTGACCAGTTTACACGCAATATTGGCCAGGCAACTGAATGAAATTTTACAAAAGGGCCAAATTGATGAATGGTTGACAACTGGAAAAACATACTTGATTCAGAAAGATGCAACTAAAGGAACAACACCTGAAAACTACAGACCAATAACATGCTTGCCAACAACTTTCAAATTACTCACAGGCATTATTGCAGATAACATGATGGATTATTTAGAAACAAACAACATCTTGCCAGTAGAGCAAAAAGGCAAAAAAAGGAGGAGCAGGGGCACAAAAGATCAGCTTCTAATTGATAAAATGATATTAGAAAATTGTAAGAACAGAAAAACGAACTTGAATATGGTCTGGATTGATTACAAAAAGGCATTTGACTCACTGCCACATAGTTGGATCATAAAATGCTTAGAAACAACTGGCATTAACAAAAATATTACATCCTTTACTGAAAAGGCGATGAAACAATGGAGAACTGAGTTGGCAGTAGGGAATGAGATCTACGGAATGGTTAATATCAAGCGAGGAATTTTCCAGGGTGATTCACTTACACCTCTTCTCTTCATCATCGCAATGATCCCACTATCAGTAATCTTAAAAAAAATGAAATTAGGCTACCAAACAGCCAAAGAAGCTGAAAAAATTTCGCATTTACTATATATGGATGATTTGAAACTCTATGGAAAGTCAGAAACAGAAATCCAATCATTGACAAACACAGTCCGAGTATTCAGCACCGATATTTCAATGCAGTTTGGCATGGAAAAATGCGCCACTGTATTCATAAAAAGGGGCAAAATCACTGCATGTGAGGGAATTGAAATGCCCAATCGCCAATTAATTAAATGCAAAGAAAATGAAGCCTACAAATACTTAGGCATTCTGCAGTTGGATAACATCAAGCATGGAGAAGTAAAAACTGTTGTCAGGCGAGAGTACACCAACAGAGTTAAGAAAATTTTGAAATCTAAATTGAATGGTGGAAATACAATCAAGGCCATAAATACCTGGGCAATACCAGTTATAAGATACACAGCTGGTATAGTTAACTGGACACAAGCTGATTTGGACCTTTTGGACCGAAAAACCAGGAAACTAATGACAATGCACTACAGTTTACATCCACGTGGTGATACTGATAGACTGTACCTGCCCCGAAAATCAGGTGGCAGAGGATTATTACAAGTGAAGCAAACAGTTGAAGAAGGAAAACATGCACTGGCTGATTATTTAAAAGAAAGTCAAGAACATCTATTAATTGAAGTAAAGAACAAAAATCTACTGAAGGCCCAACAGACGAAACAAGAATACAGAAAAGATGTGATAAAATCAAGAATGGAGAGTTGGCAGAACAAAGCACTGCATGGCCAATTTCTGGAAAAAATAAAAGATAAAGTGGACAGTGAACAAACTTGGTTATGGTTAACAACAGGTACATTAAAGAAAGAAACAGAGTCACTAATCCTGGCTGCGCAAGAACAAGCTATCCGCACAAATGCCATTAAGGCCAAAATCGAAAAATCCTCTGATGATGCCAAATGCAGACTTTGCAAAGAAGCTGATGAAACTGTTGATCACATACTCAGCTGCTGTAAAAAAATCGCGCAGACTGATTATAAATTGCGGCACAATTCAGTAGCACAAATGATCCATTGGAATTTGTGCAAAAATTATAATATTAAAACAGCAACAAACTGGTGGGAACATCAGCCTGAAAAAGTCACCGAAAATCAGATGGTCAAGATCTTGTGGGATTTTCGCATACAAACAGACAAAATACTGGCGCATAATACACCAGACATCACACTGGTTGAGAAAAATAAGGTCACAATCATAGACATCGCAATACCAGGTGATAGCAGGGTCGCCGAGAAGGAACATGAAAAAATCGCAAAATAACAGGACTTAAAAATTGAAATTCAACGACTATGGCACAAACCAGCAGTGGTAATTCCAGTGGTAATTGGCACACTGGGTGCTATTCCAAAAGCACTGGAATTACATTTAAAACAGTTAAAAATTGACAAAATCACCATCAGTCAAATGCAAAAAGCCGCACTGCTTGGATCTGCACGCATATTACGAAAATACGTTACGACGTCCTAGGCCCCTGGGTGGGGCCCGACTAGTAACCAATGCCAAATCTGGCGAAACAACTGGCCGCTGTGATACAATTGTTATAATAATTATTATTATTATTTAAACATATTTTTATTTCCATTTTCATAACATACAATCACATGTATACTATATATAGCCAGTATCATATAGTATTAAATAATGATTACATCAGTTCCTCTTGTCCTCAACGCCCCAAAAAGATTAACACCCATTATTACCTCTTCTACTCTCCATACACCTCTTTCTTCTACCTCTCTCTTACTTCCTATCTTCCCTCCATCTTCCTTTCCTACTCTGCTTCCCCTTCCTTTCTCCTTCTCTCTCTACATTCCACTCCTCCTTATCTTCATCCTCCTCATCTTCCCCCCTTACCCTCTCTCCTATCCCTCTCTTCCCACCTTTCTTCTCCCTTCTGCTTCCCACTCTTCCTCTCATTGGTGTATTTCCGCTTCCATACTACTCTACTTCCCCATCCTTTCTCCTTCTCCTCTCTCCCCTTACCACTCCTCCTTATACACCTCATCTTCCCCCTTCACCCTCTCTCCTATCCCTCTCTTCCTATCTTTCTTCTCTCCTCTACTTCCCACTCTTCCTCTAATTCTCTTGGTGTGTTTCAGCATCTGAGCAAAATCCCTTTTGTGTTGATGGTATTTATAATTCCATTTCAATATACATAAAAAAGAAAAAATAGCAGTATACATGTACAATCATCCAACATCCCTCCTCCAACTTACTAAAGTCCACTCCCTCCCACCCTCTCCCAATCCCTCCCAACCTTCCCCCACCCTGACTTCCCAGAACCAATACAAGGTATAAATCTTTAACAAAAACAGTTTAAGATATACTTAAAGAAAAAGTAGAAAGTTAATAACATCTTTGAATTGAGCTTAGCTCCTCCTTGCTAGGCTAACTATAAACAATTTGTATCATTTCTGATCTTAATCATAAGCTATCTGAAATTTCCTAGACCCATATTTATTTTGAATATAGTCAATCCATTTTCCCCAGTCTCGTTTATATCTCTCATTTGAATTATCCTTGAGATATGAAACTATTTTAGCCATCTCTGCTAAGTTTGTGATATTCAATATCCATTCCTAGATAGTAAACAAATCTTCCTTCTTCCAGTATTGCGCCACCAACAATCTAGCTGCAGTTATCAAATGCAAAGTCAGTCATCTCTACTGCTGTACAGTCAGTGATTATACATATCAGAGAATAGGTTGGGGGTGGTGGTTGAGAGAGCATTTTACGTAATCCATCATATTTTTGTCCAGAATACCTTAACCTTTTTATAAATCTACCATGTAATTAATATTAATGTTTTTTCCCAACCCATAGCAAGGCATTCCCCAGAGCATGACCTTTAAAGTTCTCATCCACCTCTTTATTATACAGCAAACAAGCAGCCATATATCAAATCAAACCCTTCAATACTGAGCACTCCATTTCCTGCTAAATTAATCCAGTCGCTTAACATTCCATATTAGAGATTAAGTTACCATCATTAGCCCCCTGAAACTTTTTAATAGCCATCTGAATCTCTTGAAATTTAACCTTTGGCCTAGCTCCTCCCACTGTTTCTGATGTAACACCTGTATGCTCGTGAACGGTGGCTTGTGTACGTTGCTTTCTTAATTCCTGTTCCATTCGTCTGGCAACCACGCAGTCTTGTCTTTGTTCTTTAGCTTCTTGTACCTCTGAAAGAACAAGTTGATCCCCCCTTGTTAAAACTTGAGTCGCTTGCTTTCTATCATATCCTTCTTGTTCTCTTAGTCTAGATCTAGAGGAAGAGGGTTGTCCACCCTTCAGTACGTTGGTGTAGAAATCTTGAGCTTTCCATACCGTATTGAGGCGATGTCTTTTTCCAAGATAGCTAAATGCGATGCCGGTTGGTGCGTCCCATCTAAACTATATCTGGCGATTTTTGAGCTCTTCCACTAGAAAGGCATAGTCTTTCCTAGTTCTCAGCATTTTAGGTGGTATCTCCTTCAAGATAGTCACCTCCCGACCCCGGATTTGAAGCTTATTTTTATAGGATTCCTGTAATATCGTATTTCTCACATCTCTAGTGGCGAAGTAGACCACTATATCTCTTGGTAATTGTTTTTGTTTTGCCAGCAAGGAATTAACGCGATAAACTTTTTCGATTTGCCAGTCAAGATTCCCTCCTGACCTTCCCGCCATCAGGTCGAAGGCTTCAGAGAGAGTCTGTTTCAGGTTCTCTTGTGTATTTTCAGAGAGGCCCCTTATCCTTAAAGCCAATTCCATTTGCCTATACTGTAGCATTATGATTTCATTGTCTGCATCGCTAACCTTTTGCTGGACTGCCTCCATTTTCATTGCCAAGTTCGTATTAGCGTCACTAAGTTCTTCTAACTTTTCTTCAAGGGCCTGTGCATAACCAACTATTGAATTCAGAGCCGTCACCAAGTCCCCTCTAATCATTTGGTTACATGTCATAAGTTTTTCAGACATCTGTTTGTTAGAAGCAGCTATCTCTTCCTTAAGTTTTGTTTCCATCGTAACAGCATGATTTTTTAACGATTAATTCCTTCTGCAGAATTTCCCTTGTCAGGGGGTCCCCCGCAGATGTAGAAGGGAGTGATGATTGTATTTTAGCAGAAGGCGCTGGTGAATTTCCGGCACTTTTCGATGCGGGGGGAGGAGGGGGGGATTTTTGCTTAGAAGCCATCTCAAACTTAATCTTCTTTAGTCAGTTAAAAAGACCAGGCAGTCCAATTATACAGCAATTGCTATTTGTTTTGATAATAAATCTCTTCTTGATAGTAAATCACTTTTAGGCTTTGCAAAAGCTCTACCCGAGGCACGCCCCTCCTACACAGCTCGGCGCCATTTTTATAGAACTTTCAGCAAGTAATCAGCAGAAGGAGTTCTTTACAATGGAGCTAAGGATTTATACATACAATTAAGAAGTTCACAAGTATTGGTTCAGCTCGGCTTGAGGTCCATGATACTTTCTGTCTCTGGCACTTCCAGTCTTCTCTTTCAGGATGTTTTTCTGCCGTGTTGCTGCAATATTCATAATTTCAGGACTTGTTCGTAAACACTAAAGGGAGCTTATCACATAACTTTGAACATTCGCTAAGGGAACATTCATAACCCAGGGATTACCTGTACTATAATTTACATCACTTTTATACTGCTCATCAATGAGCAATATGCAGGAATGATGAAATTTATGCCCTAATACGGCCTGGATTCATGAAAGGCTGAACAATATCACTTAATATCAATGTTCCTGTTTTAATATTAAACCACTGACAAGGAGCACCAGCAATTATTTATGTTAGAGTAAAGACAAATAGAATACTTCAACATTTCAAATCACTTTAAATATTCTAGCCTTCAGAGTACCTACCTATCAGACAACAACAAGGAGCAGAGGAAGGAAAAGAAAAGATACAAACAATTGTAATGCAGACGGAGTTAGCTGTGTATCAAATAATATTCATTAACCAAAACAACCCATCAATAGAACTTCATGGAGTAAATGGGAAAATAGTATGGCTCAGAAAGGAAACGTTATTTTTGCAGCATGATTAATAAGTACATTATTTATTAGACACAATTGAGAAGTACATGTCAATCAGTTTAATAAAAGCAGAAATGGACAGTTCTTAATCATACTTTTTTTGAGAAAATATTGCAAATATTTGGAATTTAGGAGGCTGGGGCAATGTTAACTTGCAATCTATTCTTGCCAAAACAAAAACTAAATAAGGAAGCAATTCAATTCTTGTATTCAGGAACTATCAATCTATTAACAAATGGACAGAAAATTCCAACTTACAGTGAAAAATAACACAGGGACTGTAAGTATGACTGCAATAATGACGGCAACACGAACAGTTAAGACAAGGATGTCATCTTTATTCTGGTATTTGTGAAGCAAATCTGATTGTACAGATTCTGGAGGGAAAACAATGATAGAACTGTTATAACAGTCAGATAATTAATACAAGCTTCCATTTAGTAAAAAAAAACATCTCAAGCAACTTGTGATTTAATCTTTTGAAATGAGGCTGGTGAATCACCCTTTCAAATTGAATTGTCAGAATGGTTCAGCACATCAAACTGTGTCCATTTGTATCTGCTAATGGATACTTGGCCTCAGTAATTCAATTTTCAATGAATCTTTGTGGTTATGAGCTTTTTCTTAATTGACTCAGAAGTGAGAATCTGTATGATTTTCTAACTCAAATCAATTTTCTGATCCGAATTTCAAATTTAAATCAAAGTTTGGGTGATTGGCATTACAATCTTCTATATCAGGGGTGTCAAACTCAATTTCATTGAGGGCCACATCAGAGTTGTGGTTCACATTGAGGGGCTGGGTGGGCATGACTGGGTTGGCTATGGACAGCTCAATGTTGCTCACACTGGGGGGTGCCTGTGGTGGCCCAAGTAGGGCTGGGGGGGGGGATCCACTGTCTTCAGAAGAGGAAGGCAAGACCAAGGCAAGCACCAAACCCTTGTCCACCACAGGAGCCTCGCTGTCCCTCTCAGGCCATAAGGAGAACCCCTGGAGGGCACTGCAGGCTGGTTGGAGCTCTGAACAGCGGAGGGCAAGTGCCAGCCTACTCTTGAGCTCCCAGGGCACTGGGGCCCTACAGCCCAGCCAGCCACACTTTCCCAAGGGGGCACCCAGCTGCACTTATCTCCTCTTCGAGACTGCTTCTGCTGTGCTCTCTCTCCTTGGCCAAGTTGCTCATGGTATGTGTGGGCGGGCAAAATGTGTGGGTTCTTGAGAGGTGAAGAAATGTGCAAAATGTGAGGTGTTGTGTAGATTGGATAGGGTGCGGAGGGGTGTGTGGATGAAGAAAGTGCATAGGGTCACAAAGTTGCGTAAGATGTACTGCACCTGTTGGGGATAGCACCTGGGAGGATGTGGGTAATGCTTGAAGGTGCTTGTGAGTGTGTAGAGTGTGATATGCAGATCAAGAGATAATGAGTCGGGTTACAGGAAGAGTGTATAAGGGTGCCCAGGAGGTGCTGCATGGGTTGGGCAATGTGCATGAAAGGGCATGGGTTGGAGAAGGTGTGTGTAGTTGTACAAAAGATGCTACATTGGTCAGGCAAGGTGCTAATAAGGGATGGTGCAGGTTACAAAAAATGTGACATGGAGGATGCAGCATAGGTCAGGGAAGGGATGCAGAGGTGTGGCAAAGGTTGGGGGAACACAGAAGAGAGTGGCATGGACTGGGAAGGGCTTACAGGGCTCCTGTTCTGCTTCCCTTCCTGCCTTCCTTTTTTCTTTCCTTCCTTCATGTATCAAAATCAAATTTACTAATTTTTATTCAATTTCATTTCTCAAATTTATATGCCACTCATCTTGCGGTTTGAGATGGCACTGGGTGGCTAAGGCTTTTCCCCTTCCCTTAAAGTGGTTGCTGGGGGTGGTGGTGGTAGAAGATTGCTAGACTGGCTGAGAAACTGCCATGTAATATTTAAAATGAAGATCATGTGACCACAGTCCAGTCCAGCAGCAGAACAGCATCATCAAATAAGAAAATGCCCTTTTCAAATTAAGCATGAGGCCTCCTGATCTGGATGTTACTTTCTTTACAAAGAAGAAAGAAAGTGGCAATATACACATTTTATAAAATTCATGTTTGACTGTGATAATGTTTGAATTATAGGGTAATCTTTATTGGCCTCAGTTGCTTGCTTTAAAAAGTATTATGAGTCAAGAAGAAGTTACCTAAAATATCATGTATGTTAGGGAAAACTGAATACATACATACCATAAAATGTCAAATAGCCAAAAATAGCAGTTAAAAAGTACATGACAAACATGGCAAAGAAAGAGATTTTTGTAACCATCTGCATTCTTTTCTGGGAAGGACTGTAAAAAAAAGGAGAGGATGAGAGGAATGAAGAGAAATGAATGTTGATGGTATTATCATTCAATTATTATTTTCATTCAGAGGCTGCCTGACTCCTCAGCAACATTTATTAAACTTTAATACATGCTACCATTTACTATACTCATTTATAGATAAAACGAGTATTAATGTGAAGCTTAGTTACAAAGGCAAATAGTAAAACACTGATGCTTCATTCTTAATCCAATTCTTTAACAATAAGAGCTAATATATAAATTCTCAAATGCATTCCTAATTCACTGTCATGAAGGAACATATTTAAAACACATGCAACATTCCCCAAATTTAAGAATTAATGATTGATTAAAAAGTTCACTTTCTAATTTCCATCCAAACCTCATCTTATTTCACATCAGTGTGTACATGTTTCTATACTTCATTCTTCAGTATAGTATGTATAATCTCAAGACCAGGGATGAAATTCAGCAGGTTCTGGAGAACTGGTAGCAGAAATTTTGAGTAGTTTGCAAATACCACATCTGGCTGGCCCCAGAGTGGGGTGGGAATGGAGATTTTGTAAAATCCTTCCCCTGCCAGACTCAGCAAGCCACGCCCACAGAAGCGGTAGTAAAAAAAATGAATTTCACCACTGCTCAAGACAGCTTACATTGCTAGTACAAAATTAAAATACAGATGAAACTCAAAAAATTATAATATTGTGCAAAAGTTCATTTATTTCAGTAATGCAACTTAAAAGGTGAAACTAATATATGAGATAGACTCATTACATGCAAAGCAAGATAGTTCAAGCTGTGATGTGTCATAATTGTGATGATTATGGCTTACAGCTCATGAAAACCCCAAATCCACATCTCAGAAAATTAGAATATTACATGCAATCGCCAAATATTTATTTTATTTCTTTAAAAAAAAAACACAAATATTTCATCATTTGTCAATCATTAAGACATTGAAGTACAATTTTTTTGTGTGTGTGCCCCTCCCTCCCTCCACCCCCCCCAACCCCCCTCCTCGTCCCCCCCGACTTCCCAGAACCCGTACACGGTATGGATTTTTAACTAACACAGTCTAAAATCTATTGAGAAAAAAGAAATAAAGAAATTAATGACATTCTACATTGACCTTAGCTTCTTCTTACTGAACTGACTTTTAACAGTTTAAATCATTTCTGATCTTAAGCATAGGCTAACTGGAATTTCTTGGTCCCGTATTTATTTTGTATATAGTCAATCCATTTTTTCCAGTCTCGTTTATATCTCTCATTTGAATGATCTTTAAGATATGCCGATATTTTAGCCATCTCGGCTAAGTTTGTCACTTTCAATGTCCATTCTTGGATTGTAGGCAAGTCTTCCTTCTTCCAATATTGCGCCACCAACAGTCTTGCTGCAGTTATTAGGTGCAGAATCAAGTTAGTCTCTACCACTGTAAAGTCAGTACATATACCTAGTAAAAATAACTGAGGAATAAACTTTATCCTTCTTTTAAAAATATTTTGCATGACCCACCATATTTTTATCCAGAATGCCTTAACCTTTTGGCAGGTCCACCATATATGATAATATGTAGCATCGAGAGAACCACACCTCCAACATTTAGGCTGTACATTCGGATACATAGAAGCCAACTTTTTAGGATCTAAATGCCATCTATAGAACATCTTGTAAAAAATTTCTCTCAGATTTTGAGCTTGTGTAAATTTCACATTTCTTACCCAGATTCTTTCCCATGTAGCCAACATTATTGGTTCCTCAATATTTTGAGCCCATTTTATCATACAATCTTTAACTAATTCTGTTTCCGAATCCATCTGTACTAATACATTGTATATCCTCTTTATATGCATTAAGCTTTGATCTCTTATTTGTTTAAACAGATTATCCTCAACTTGGATAAAACCAATTTTTTTATCTATTTTCCACCTAGCCTGTAATTGCCCATACTGGAACCATGTTTGAACTACCTTCTCCTCTTTTAATACCTCTAAAGATTTTAATTGTAATACCCCCCTTTCCGAGGTAAGAAGCTGTCTGTAAGTAATTCTGTCCTGTTTTTGTGCTGTATTCATATTTTCAATTGCGTGTCTAGGAATTGCCCACATAGGTATCTTGTCATTTAATTTATATTGGTATTTCTTCCAAACCCGCAATAAAGCATTTCTTAAAATATGACTTTTAAAATTCTTATCCAATTTTTTGTTGAATAACAGGTAAGCATGCCAGCCAAATACCAGATCGTGTCCCTCAATATTCAATATTCTATCATTGGTTAAATGAGTCCAATCACTAATTACAGATAATGCCACTGCATCATAATATAG